>NW_015090830.1:926324-937472 GCF_001431845.1 Calidris pugnax | reverse complement strand
GGGGGGGCTGCCGCGCTTTGTGGGCTCTCGAGAGGGAAGCCACGGCAGAAAAAACACATTTTGCAATGAATTCTGTTCTTCTAGTGATGGATCAACACCAAAGTAGAGCTTTTCCTTAAAGATGCTGTTAGCTACGGGTTTCCTTTTATAAAATAAAAGGGGGGAGGGAGAGAGAGAAAAAAAAACCAGTAACGATAGTGGATTCCACATAATTTTAGAACATCGATCAGAGGATTTGCACACGCGGGTCTCCTGAGGCTGCCCTTCTTCAGCCAAGTCCTGCTGGGACGACCTTATTCTTCAACATCAGTGTTAACTTTGGCTGAGGAAGGCTGCTGAAACTTCTGACGTGGCTATCAAAATTTGTTTAGCCGGTCTGAAAATGTTGTGGCTTTACATTAATTGGCAGCCTGTCAGCCACTGCCTGCTTCCCGGAAGGGTCTGCCATGGGAAAACTGCTTTCTGCTTGCTCCCTTCTTCTGTTCCTGCCAAAGCATCTCCTGTTGGGCACCGCTGGAGAGGGGGTATTCTGGACCTTTGGACTGTCAGAACTTTGTTCTCGTTTTTTTGAAATACATCGTTACTTAGGGGATCACAGGACCAAGAGCACTGTTAAAAACCACGTTTGCTTTAACACAGTGAACAAGCATGAATATCCTCAGTTTATTTGCAGCCGTTTATCATCTAGGTACATAAAAAACACTTTGCTGTTTCTTATCTTCTAATTCCTTGTTGTTAGGACTTATGGCACTGTAATTTTCTTGGAAAATATTATGCTTTTTTTCCCCACAATGGTACATGGTATAATAGCAATAGCCTGTAGTAACTGACTGTAGTCGTACGATCCTAAGGATGCATAACTGATTTTAAATGCAACTTTTATACTTTACCTCCTTGCACATAGATTCTAGTATACCTTTAGTACATCTAGTACGTGTGAAGTTTAGGTCTATTTAATAAAGATTAATATTTTAAATGAAGAAAACTAATTGTTCATATACATTTTAATATATTTTCATTATTCAGTGGCTTTTAACAGGCAGACTTCAGGTTTATCTCCTTTGGTTCTTCAGTTCTTTCAAAATTCACGTTACATAATCCTGTTGCAAGACTGATTTCTATTTCCTTGTAGCGTAGTCCTGGGGTTTTTTAGGATTACAGTCCTGTCTCTATTATAATCTATGTGCTGTCAGGCTATTTGTAAGGAAGGGAGGGTAGAGCAAAACTGTGATTCAGTACTTCCTGTAAGGGCATTTTCAGAAACTACCAACTTTGGCACGTAGCCTTAGTCACTTCTGAAAATAATAACAAATGAATCATTCTATAATTATAATTTTGTCATTGTATCAACACCAAAACCTCAGTGATACATTTGCCTATTTAAGCATAAAGGAGAATGCAGAAAGGATAATTTTTTTTCTTTTGTTTTTGGTGGGTTGGGGTAGTGGATGAGGAAAAAAGATACTCGAGATGGATGATAAACTAGTGATGTTTGGTTTAGTCTTCCTCGCCCTTAGGCTGGGGCAGATAGAAAGGCTCTTAAGGTCAGTAGGAGGAGTTTAATGATGAGGATATTATGAGTAAAATGCTTCCTGGATTCGGGTTTCAGGCTTATAACGGTTAGAGGTGAGCTGTAGAGACCTTCTGCAGCCAGAGGTGGAAGAGGACTAAAGCTAGTTCAGCAGTCACTGTCGCTGCAGGAGGACAGAAGGAAGAGGTAGGTTGGTTGGTTAGTTGGTTAGCTACGAGACTTTCCTCTCTCTGGCTCGTGAGACAGACGTTATGTGTACCACAGAACAGCAGTAGTGGTGAGATGGGGGTTACCTTAGCGAGGGGCTAGTCCAGGCTTCAGTGGTTTGAAAGGTGCTGATGCTCGGCCGTAAAAGACTGGAGATGCTCGTTTTCCTACAGTTATAAAAGCTGTATTCTGGCTGGGTTATTTTGGGGGCATTAATATTCACGATGGTATCATCTATATAGAAAGTTTCTATCACTGTTAATGATGCTAGCTTTACAGATGGGACTATTCTGATGCACTTATGTCTAATTCTTGTTAAATATAATTCTAGGTATAAGCACACATGGCTCCTGGTGCCTCAAATGAGAAGAAAACTGATGATGAACAGGCTTCAAAGTAAGATTCAGAAATGAATTATCTTGTCAAAGTTTGCACTTGTCTTCCTCCCCAAACTCATTACACGCTCATTTAGTTTAAGATAAAGTTTATGACACAAATATTAATTATAACATCAAGTATCTAATAGAAGCTGTTTTGTCAAACGGAGTCTTTATCTGCTTTAACCACATCTACACGGAAAGGTGGTTAGCCATTTTCATTTATATGATGGTGAATTTTTCCAAGTATAGGTGATGTTTTTATTTATTTATTTATAATTTATATACACTCCAGTGAGCTGTTGAAATGTTGACTTTGGTTGCTGCTTATGGCCAGACCTGCTTCAAGAGTTTGAACAAATACTTCAGTCTGTTTCTCTAATCCTTACTTTCAGCTTACTTTGTAAAACCATACATGATGTTTAGTCCTCAGGTGCTCATGTTTTGTTTAAACCCCCAGAAATTGTTGGTGCCTTACGACAGTGTGAGGGGAATAAATTGTCTGTTCCTTAGAATATCAGGCCAAAGATTTTTATCGGGCAAACTTTGCCTCTACTGTAAATCCATGGCATTGGTCCTGTGTACACATAGTAATATGCTTACTTTTATTGCCCATTTTACCCCAGGGTCCAAGTCTGCAATTAGATCTAGATGGGCAGATAATGAGTACAAGTTAGTAACAGCCCCTAGCTGCAGTGAGGTGGTGGGTTGACGAGTGTTGCTGGCAGGGCATGAGATGAAAAAGGTGAAATACAGACACTGCCAAGGAAGGAAGCTGTATTTAGGCCAGGCGTGAGGACAGTGGTGTTGGCACGTACCACGTGGATTTTGCTGTACTTTTATTAGAGGCCTCGCCTTGTCACAGTTTATTTCCTGGAGAGAAGCTTTTATTGCTGGCATTCTCATAAAGAAGGAAATATTTTTTTGCTTGCCTAAGAACAAATTGTAAAGTGATTTCAAGTCATATCCTATTTGTATGTAAAAACTATTCCAATAAACATCAGCACAGCCAGCTATTTGATCTACGTTAATGAGTTGCCCATTAAATATGGGTAGAGAGTCCCACAAAACCAGGAATAATTCAGAGGAGGCAGCCTGGGAATTCTGCTCCTGTGAGCTGGCAAACCTCGGGGCTGTCTGCGCCTTCTCTGAAGAGCCATAAACCTGCTCTTTATTTCTCCCAGAGTCAAACAGGTCTCTCAAGGGAAGAAGAAAGGCGACTAAAGCCTTTGGTTCTACCTCGGGTGGGATTTGTCTGAAGAGAGGCAAATGGGGCACGTGGGAGACGGAAAGGAATTACCACTGAAGGGGCGAGTGAGCCACCCACTTTGTTGGGCTGCTTTTCCAGTTGCTGGAGGTGGTAGTCTGTGGAGGATGGATTGGGATGATACCTCTTTCTTTGGTAGTGTAGCTGCTGCCAGACACTGAAGAGAGAAATGCAAGAACAGAAACAATTGTTATACATGGAATATGGGGGTTGTAACTATTGTCTTTGCTTTCTGAGGAACAGTTTGGTCACCTCAGTATGGGCATCAGGGCCACTTTAGGCTTCTTAAGGTGTAACCAGTACATCCTGCACAGGATTGGCAGATAAGACATAGGACCTACAGAAAAGCACTGCCCTTCTGGAGAGGCATTAGAAGACAGACAAGACAACCAAAACCATCTAAAATAGTGCTAAACACCTAGGCCTCAGATTTGTTCTGTAAACTCTTCACAATTTTTTTCATAAACTCCAGGCAAACTCTTGTTTGTTTCCTCTGACAAAGCAGTTTGAATTTGCTGAGACATGCGGTGAGCCTTCATTAAGCTATTAAGTCATCTTCTTGTGTCTGGAAGATATTTGTTGCTTGATTTCATCTCTCAGGAACTACTTTGAAGTATTGGCCAGTTTTTTACTTAAGCTTGTGATTATTGACTAGTCTTTCCTACCTGTTTCAACTGAACATAAAACAGCAAGCACAGAAGGCAGACGTTTTATGCGTTGTTCAGCTTCCTTAGTTCATCACCCAATTTTCCATGAAGGCGATCCCACATGCTAAGTAGTTCAGTTTTTCCTCCTTGCCTTGTAGTTTCCTGGTTTTTCAGAAAGATGCAAAAATTTTATTTTTTTTAAGCTGTATCACTTCAACCTATGAGGATGTGAATTCTTGTGACTTCTTCCTCTCTTTCCCTTTTTCTTGATTTTTTTTTTTTTCTGTTCTGTGGTTTGTGTGCTTTTTTGTTTTTTGTTTCCCTTCAGATTTCCATTTGCTTCTTTCCTCTCTTTCTTCAGATCCTCTGTAGCGTTGTTACCAGTCTAATGCCATAAACATTTTTGCTCCTGGCTGGATGACACAGAGTTACAGTGAGCCAAATTGCCAGAAGTTCCTTTCAGGCCTGTTTATAAAGCCTAAATCTTCTAATTGCCAGAAGTTCCTTTCAGGCCTGTTTATAAATCTTCTCTTGCAAGACATAAGGTGGTAATGAAATTTAGGATTTCCTTAAAGTAATGCATGAGGAACCAAAATAAGATACTGCAGACATACTTAGCTGTGGCATTTCCCAACTTTGGCTGCTTGACTCCGTAAAATTAGCATCTGTTCAATGTAGGGGTTTGTATATACTCTATATGTTTCACGATGCTTCTGTCCTGGCAGAGAGAATTTTATCCATCTCTGCAACCCTCATCTGGAGAAAATGAAAGAAGACATCCTGTACCATTTTGCTCTTGGGACTGGTACCCATGATTTTCCAGCATTGTTTGGAGATGTAAAGGTAAGAAGCTTTATTTCATTCAGCAAGCCTGAGCTTTTCTGCAGAAGGTGAAAGTGTAGCTGTCTTCAAAATGAGACTAATTGTGTCAGCGTACCACCTACTGAGGAATGAATGGAAAGGGGAGAAGATTTTGTGGGTTCTTTTCACTTTCAATATCAAGCAAAACTGGGGATAATGGTTTCTGTCTGCGTCTTTGTATCCAGTAAAAAGGCAAATTCTGCAGTCTGCTCAGGTAGAACTCCCTTTGGGGGGTCGCCTTCAAGCCGATATCTGTCTTCTACTTGTTTAAACAGGATGAAGGCTTTGAGCGCTATATAGAAGAGGGGGACAGTTTCCATTGGTTTTCTTCATGGCCGTTTAGAATGATTATGAGAAGAACCACATCTGGGAATAGCTTTGTGTTAACTGCATTAGTTAATGTTAATTGCGTACTCATGTTGATCTTTGGATGTTCTTTGATATACTGATCATGCTGTCGATTTTCTGTTGTTGAATACTGTCCACCCCAGTTTGTATGTGTTGGAGGAAGCGCTTCACGGATGAAATCTTTCACTGCCTACATCGCTGAAGAACTGGGGCTTGGGAGGCCTGGTGATGACTATCCCAACATCTGTGCGGGAACTGACCGTTACGCAATGTACAAAGTGGGACCTGTGTTGTCAGTCAGTGTAAGTACTCACCTAATCAGCCACGGGATGCTGTTAAAAGTAGAAAATATGAATGCACACTTCTTTTAAATACTTAATAGATGGAGTCAGGTTTTTAAGTTTGTATTAGCCATGCTCAAAATAGTGCAGTCAGCTATTTATGAATTCCTTTTTAGCCCATTCTGGTACGAGGGCAAATCTCTGAGACCTTTATTCCTTTCTTGCTTCCTTTGTCCTTGGTGTATCACTGAGGTGTTAATGGCCGTATACATTTTTAGAGCAAACTTACTGTTGCCTTATTCCTGTGGTGTGTCCTGAATAATGGGGAAAAAAGGTCACTTGATGCATGCAGTCTACTGGAAAAAATGGCTGTATCCCATCCAGAGCTAAGTATCTGCAGTGGCATTGTCAAATGTGCTAACATAGCTTAAGAGTAGCACTCCGTGGGACTTGTGCTGCCAACTCATGTGTGCATTTTAAAACTTCATACCTTCAATTTCTAGATACGATTACATACTTCAATTACAATTGCATAACTGTAGTGTCATTCTGCACTCTTGAGTTGTAATTATCACATTATCAAGTTAAGGTGGACTTATATTTCCTGAACTTTGTGACTAAACCACAATGTCTGTGTTCTGAAAAAAATTAGCTTAACTATTCACTAGCACTTCAGGTTGGTAAAAAATCAGAGTGGTGTTTTTCTTGTGTTTAAGAAAAGTTCTGTGATGCAGTGCATTTGTCAACTATTAGTAAAGGACACTGCTTATACTTTTGAGAATGTAAATATTCTATAATTCATGGTTTTTAGGAATATTGTACTTCATCCATAGCCCACCAAAGTCAGTGGGAGTCTTTCTGTTTACCTGCAGTAGCCTTTCAGCATGCCCATAGGTTAGGGCTTTTGTGGCAATGAGTTAAGTGAATTTTGGAAAAAAAACATCAGGAAGGGGATATTGTCCATTTCCTTCTTCCGTCTATATTTTGCATTGTCTATGTGAATGTCGAATGTGAGTTTCTGCTTTCATTTCAGCACGGTATGGGCATTCCTTCTATTTCAATCATGCTGCACGAGCTGATCAAACTGTTGCACCATGCCAAGTGTTCCAACATAACCATTATCCGCATTGGCACCTCTGGTGGAATAGGTATTTCCCATCTTGATTTATTTTTTTTCTTCAAAGCAAAGCGTCTCTCTGGATAGAGTAAATACACTTAGGAGATCTGACAAAGTGAAGAGGACATTCCTGTCCTGTATGAGAAGTATGAGATAAAGAATATGTAGTTAAAAAGTAAAAATTTCATTCTTTCAAAAATTATTTCTAATAATAAACTGAAGCAAGTAGGCATGCACAAAAAAACTCTCTTAGTGAATTCAGGGGCAAAATTGCCACCTTTAAAGGAAGCAGGATTTGGTCAAGATGTGTGTTTTATGTGTGTGGAAACAAAGCATTAACTGCATTGTGAAGTTATATATATATGTATATATTTTATTTTTTGTTTTTCTCCCCCTGCAGGTCTGGAGCCAGGCTCAGTGGTTATAACTAGGAAGTCTGTAGATGCCACCTTCAAACCTCAGTTTGAACAGGTTATTCTGGGAAAAACTGTAATTCGCAGCACGAACCTAGATGAAGAGCTAGCTAAGGAACTGATGCAGTGCAGTAAAGAAATCAATCAATTCAATACAGTCATTGGAAACACTATGTGCACTTTGGATTTCTATGAAGGTAAGGCTGGCAACAGACTAACAGAAGTATATTGTAAGCAGCAACAGATAAATATTGAATAATTAAGGTTACAGTTCACTGAACAGAGTGCCTTCCCTAGTTAGAATTGCCTTGTCAAAGCAGTGATCAGGCAACTGAAGATAATAATTTGCTGAGTTTTGTCAATGGTGCTACACAGGAGCAGCCACTGTCAGTCTGTGTGGCTCCTCAGACACCAATCACAGGTGCAAGTGACACTAAAAAAGAAAGTGTTGGGATTGTTCTCAACTTACACAGCAAAAACTGAAAACAGGCTCCAGGGCATTAATTTAGGAGTACATCTCCTGAAAACAAAAAAAGATACTGAGTAAAACACTGTAATTCAACTTTACTGTACATAACCTGCTGCTGTTTATCTGTAGGTGTTATTCTTGAATAATTTGAATAAACTAATTTTCTCAAAAAATTATAATAGTATTAGCTAGTTAGCTTAAGAGACTCTTCATCTCTTACCTTAGAGAGTCTGTAAGTAGTAAAATGTTCATCCTTTTAAGGTAGCATCAGGAAAGCATCTTCAAGCCTGGCAGATTTTCTAGACAACAGTAAAGCAGAAAAAAAATGCAGCACTTCGGTACAGCTTAAAGTTTGTTACTGAATTTTGATGCATTCTGCACATATGGGTAAACTACTGCTTACACTTTCCCATTTATGAATTTGAGAATTTAAGATGGAGAAGACCAATTAAATTAGCATGATTAGCATTATAAAAAATATAAGTAACATGCAGAAGCTGTAGCAATAGCTAAGAATCATTTTTTCCTGTTTGTCTTGTGCATGAAAATATAGAGTAGTAGTAATAGCTGGACATTGTATAGAGGAAACTGCAATAATTGGGTGTTTTAGAAACTGAATTTGTTCTGTGACTTCATCACACTGAAAATTTCTACAAAATTACTTTGTAGGACAGGGCAGGTTGGATGGTGCAATCTGCTTATATAATGAAGAAGAGAAACTGCAATATTTGAAGGAAGCTTATGATTCTGGTGTCAGAAACATAGAGATGGAGTCTTCTGTATTTGCTGCAATGTGTAATCTCAGCGGTGTCAAAGGTGAGCTAACTTAAGTCACTTTATTCAAATTATAGGAAGTTTTCTGCATTGCTGGGGGTTTGTGGTAAAAACTGTGAATGGGGTGTTAACCTGCCTTCTGTATGCAAAACAAACCCCCGCTTCTAGTTATAGTTTTGTTGCTATGGTTGTTTGATTTGGGTTGTATTTATTCACAACTTAGGTAAACTTCCTCATATGGTTCTTAACACAGTTTAGTTCTGTCATTTGCTATTCCAGCCTCTGGCAAGCACATAAATTATTAAAGTACCTAATTATCCTATACCATTTATTTGTTTTCTTCAGTTAGTTTTTGAAGTTTACCGGAAGTAACTGGTTAATTTAAGCAATCAGGTGATTCTCATATATGTAAAACAAATTGAAAATATAAGTATTTTGTTTAGACTTGTGGCTTTAATTCTCAAACAGTTGAAGATTTTTAGTAGCATCATGAATAAATTATTCCTAATTGTAAAATGAGTTTTAAACTTTTTTTACACAAGCTAACTAATCTTCAGTAAAGATTAGGGAAAAAAAGTAAGTGGTTATAAATACGTAATGCATGCCTTTCTACTTAGATTGTTAACTATAGTCTGTCACTTTCCTTGGCAAGGAATTGGCCAATTTAAAGCACTGACGTTTCTCAAACTTCCTTAAATTCAAGGAGAACAAAATGAAGAAAAATAAGCAAAAAGGCCAACAGTTATATCAAGAACCCTCAGGTTGTGCTGACTTGAGAGTGATTAAAAACCCAGCGCATTGTATCCCTGAGCCACTGGGGAGCCTGGTCCCTTTTGCTGTCTGTGCTTTGTAGGTCTGTGACGTGTGTATCACTGCTTGTGCTCTGCAAATTGTCAGTAGCAGAAACCCCAGACGCAGAAGAGTCGTGGTAGAGCCCAGCTGGAGTGATAGTAGGGATTTTACCTTTGGGGCTCTGATCACCAAAGGGCAGCAGAGGAACCTGAGATGATCCATTAGATCCTCGTACACTTGCAGTGCTCCCCATCCTTGAATGCCACTGAGGCTCATCTGCTGATTCCCGAGGGGTGGCATCCACAGCCATCCATTGAGTTGGGGATAAGGTAGATAGTGGAGGGCTGTAACTACGTCTGGTAGAACAGTGTCTCTGCTCACTTCCTACCAGTCAAGTCCTGGGTGCTTGTGAAATATAATTCCTATCCAGAAAAACATAAGAATCACGATATCACAAGTATCTGCAACTGCCTGAGAGCTCTTGCTTCATTAATGCAGTGATCAGTCATCTTACGCTATTCATAATGTTTTTTGTATCATCCACAGCATGCTAGTACCCTAGCATCTTATGGTGCTGGGCACCATTTTTGGGCGTTTTTCTCTCATATTTCTAATCTTCTAGCTGTTTGTTCAAATGTTTATGCTTTTTTACTGTAGAAGTGCCAGAATGTCATTCCTAACTAATGCTGCCTTCTAATTTCTAGGTGCCGTAGTGTGTGTCACTCTTCTGAATCGGCTTGAAGGGGATCAGATTAGTAGCTCACACGATGTGCTGGTGGAGTATCAGCAGAGACCCCAGAAGTTAGTGGGATATTTCATTAAGAAAAAGCTTGGGAAAGTATGAAATATCCGTGTTTGTTTTACAGAAGCAGAAGGCTTTCACACGGCTGAAGTCACGGTCGTGCCTTCTGTGCGTTGCAGGTCTTTTGCCTCAGAATAGTTTAGAGCATTCCGCGTGTTGGCGGAAGTTAATCATTTATCTCACTGTGCTTTGGGAACTTGAATGTGCTGAATGGACTTCAGTTAAGTTTTGCTTAGTTATGCGTTGCTGGATTTAAGACTTACTTTTCTGTGAATTGGAAAGTGGATCTTTTGTGAAGGACAAACCTGCTATAATATATGAAAAAGCTTTATTTATCCCTACTGTAAAAGAAAAAGTAGGAAGAAGATCAAACTTTATTGCCAACTACCTGCATACCACCAAATTAAAAATAACTTAAGAATGCTAATCTCTTTCTTGTTGTTATAAAAGATTATATAAATTATAATTGTCTTTGTTGCTTCACGTGTAAAGAAAACTTACAGTGAATGCAGTTTATTTTTTGCAAACTTTGACAAATAATACTATTTTCATATATTAAAATTTCATGAAATTGCAAAGTGTGGGACTGAATTTTCTAAACATTAAGGACTTGACACTGAGCTCTTGAATACCTGTACTTCATAAATATTGATACAACAAGGTCATTCATATCCCATTTTAACTATACGCTTGAATCAATACCCAGGAAACATTTATGCATTAAGTAATTTTGAATAACTCAAAATAGTTTGCTGAATCAAGGCTCCTGCTTACTGGAGAGTAACCAAAAGCATTCACAAGATGCACAGCCTGTTCACAGGACTGCATTATGGTAGTTAATTTTTTTCCCTTTTACTTTGTTTCTTTTTAAATTGGTTTTCATCTCCATGTCTGCAGGACATAACACTCCCTGTTGTGTGGTTCTCGGTTCTTTTGAATAACTGGAGAAGATCTATCAACTGTACGGGCCATCAAACCATCTCAGCATTTTTTCCACTACCATTGGCCTAGTGTTTGTTTCTGTTTTCAATCATACTCATTGCTGCTTTGCTGCTATGGTTGAATATAATTATGTAGTCAACTAAAGAAAAATGCATTTATCTCTCTTTCTGCTGCAGTGGAAAGAGAGGAGTCACAGGTAGAAGAGTTGGCTCTCAGAACAGCTGTCACTGATCCAGCTAAATGGGATTTTCTTTTCAAGGATTGTAGTCTGCAATGCTCTATTAACAAGCATAAGAGTTAGATGTAAGAGGAAGTGATGT
>NW_015090830.1:808824-921324 GCF_001431845.1 Calidris pugnax | reverse complement strand
CATGAGGAGAGCCCCAGAGAAGGGGGATGATGGGAGATGTGAGATGTGGGGGACTTGTCTCTGTTGCACAGCATGAGGGCTGCTCTTCAGCACTGGAGGAAGCAGAAAGATGGTAACATGCGTGATGATTACAGGAGGTGCACACTTTGGCAGTACCATGACAGAGAAGTGGAGTCAAAAATGGGTTAATGGAAGAACAGAAGATGTGCGCAGTAGACCCACCTTCATACATAACTAATTAATCCTGCCTTAGAGGTACATCATTCAGGTAAACACTGAGCTACTTAGTTTTTCAACTATGTCCTGAGGACTTTCACATTTCTATCTGAAGCTAAATCATACAATCATACAACCATTTCCTCTCATTTTAACACTTGTCATGTGCGAGAAGAGACAAACCCCCACCTGGCTAAGACCTCTTTTCAGGTAGTTGTAAAGAGCAATAAGGTCTCCCCTCAGCCTCCTTTTCTCCAGACCAAAGAACCACAGCTCCCTCAGCTGCTCCTCATAAGACTTGTGCTCTAGATGCTTCACCAGCTTCATGGCTTATCTTTAGATGCAATGATTATTACAGTAATTTTTCAATCTTAAGCAGAGAAAACAAAAGGAAATCCCACCATATTTGACGAAGAAAGGAATTCAGCTAGTCATATTCTGTGTCAGAACAGACTGTGCATTCAGCACAAACTGCATCTGTGATTTCTGCTTTGCTGGGATGCGATTTTTACCAGTATGTAAAAACTTAGAAATTCATGATATCTATATATTCAGTTTTTTCTCTATGCCTTGAGCCCATGGAAAATGTAAAAATTAAAACAGAAATTTGCACCATTTAAAATACTTTTTTTAACAGATAAAGCAATTAATTTAACTGTAGTGGAGTAACTAAGCTTCACAACATCCTCTGGAGCGCCAAAAACTGCTGCTGGGTGACCCAAATGCAAAATTTGGAAAAGGGAAGCTTAGACACTGGACATAAGACACCAGCTGAACCTCATCCCATGGGAACTGGCAGAGCTCAGTGGACCTGCAGATGTGCAGCTGCTCATTGCAGAAGTATCATCAGGTTTACTAATCTTTCTAGATTGCTGCCTTAGCTCAAGTCTAGTGGAAATTGGGATTCTGGTCACTTCTGTATCCAAAAAGTTTTCAGATTTTGAGGGATTTTCTTCTTAATATGGGAAAATAGCCATGAATGTTAAGGTGACTCCCTCATTCATTATTAACACATTTTGCAGAAAGTGTAATGTCCAATTCACTCAGCAATAATGAGAAATAAAGAAAATTTGTTCAGGCATTTCACTGTCCTAATGTGTGTGCGCGTATGTGATTCATGATTCAGATTTTAGGTGGTTTGAATCACCTTCTGTAACGACTGTGTTCTGTGTCTCCATCGACCACAGAGAGAAATTTTGGGGATCAGATTCTATCTTAGGCAATTCATTTGGATAGAACAAAACGTACAGAAAGCTTACTCTTCTGCTCAAGGTGGCATTTCCCATGGGCAGAGCAGTCATCCTCCCCCCCCGCCACAGTGAAACAGCCCAGCTCTGCACCAGCAGACACCTGCTGCCTCTCCAGGTGGCCCTGCTGCCACAGGTATGTACCGGCTCCTCTCCTCCAGATCACCCCCAGCAGGTCCAGGAATTGCCCTCCCTCCTCTTTGCTGAAGGAAGTGCTGGAAGACCAATTTTCATCCTGGGTGGCATGTGGCAATTAATTAACACGGTTTTCTGACTTGTCGGAATATTCCACATCTATGTAGGTAATGTATACTGAAAAAGGAGAATGATATGTCAAACACACCCCCTTTATAATATCAAATTAAACAGCCATATGATGATGTAATAGGACCGCTTAAATACTAGATGTGTACTTATAAGGGTGTTCTAGAAGTATACAGACATTTATAGGGCTATGTGGTTAAACAGGTCACTTATTTCCCTACTATTCTTTTTTTTCTTTTTCCAAAAATCTAAGCATACGCATGCTAAATTACATGAACTCTGCAGTGACAGAAAGTCACCAAACTCTGGAAAAAGACAAATGTGTGTTACATATCCTTTTTCCCTGTTGTTTGCATTCATTTTTATTCCAGAAAAGTAGAAATGAGTGCAGGATATATACTGTGTAGTAAAGCACCCTGAAGGCATTTATACAAACCCATCCCCTTACTGTTCATTGCACTGAACAAATGGAAAGATGAGATTTCTCAACGAATGCAAAACAAGAGGCAGAAACATAATCTCATCTTTTCTCAGCAAGCAGGCAAATCTCTTGCACCATTCTCTAGCGCTGGAATTAATCAGCTACTGAATAATACGTTCAGACTGCTTGGTGAGATGATTCTGAGTTAGAAAGTCCTTAAGAAGCCACTCTGCAAGCGGGTGAAGGGAAGAGAAGGCGATATGGGGCATGCTGTACACCAGTTCAAGGCTCTATTTTGGAAGAATTGGCTCTGCCGTGTGAGGCAACCGGTGAGTTTTTGGAAACGATAAAGAAAGGAATATTTTAAGTCTCCTTTTAGTATCTGTTGGAAAGAGTGTTTCTATCTACCTTAATTTTCCCTTTTCACAGCAGATTGGTAGCGACAGGCTGACTGCCTTGTTTTGCCTTTGGTCTCCTAATTGTTGAAAACCCAAGTAGAGAACAACAGTGTGTTTTAACTCTAAAATGGCTGAACACATCAATGCTCCCAAATTTGCAAATGAGATAGGAAATCTCATAAAACTTTTGAAGAGCCACAGCTTATCTTTTAATTATCATTAGATGCTACCAGTGTTTCTAGCAGTGGGGAGGATGAACATGAATTTCCTTCACATTACAGGTACTCATTGATAATGTAAGAAAGCTTGCACAATTGAGATAAAAATCTAGCTATGAGGAATGCAAGGACTGTATATTAAAATTGCATATACTTCTAAATATCCTTTCTTGTCCACCCTACAAAGCCTAATTTAAGCTTTCAAATTCCAACACGCAGAAGAATGTGGCAGCTACTTCAACAGCAGTCAAAGTTAAAATAATACTCAAACATGAGATGAGATGTCATTGTTTGCTTTTACTATAATTTTTTAAATTTAAGATAAAAGGAAAATAATTCTCTCAAGTGAGATAGCATATTTTTGGTAAAATGTGTCACTGCAATTAATAGTTTCTCATTGATTTCCCTTGTCTCTGGTGATGTGGGGATTTGCAATGAGGGATGCTGGCTGCTTCGGATAAGATTATCTCATTTAAATAAACAGACAGATTTTCATTTCAGAAATATTTCACTTAAATAAAGTTGTGATTTAGAGAATTTCTTCTCCAAATGATTTCAAGTGATGTTTTTTAATGTGAAAGGTATTTTTGAGGGAGGGATACTGTTGGTTATATTCTTCTTCATTCCTAAACACTTCTGTAACAAGGAACTCCCTGTTCCTTGTGCTTCAATCGGTGTGCATTAAGTGGCCTCTAAGTATCTCCTGTTCTCCTCCATGCTGATCTATTTCTCTCCTTGCTCTGTCTAGTTTCCCCTCATGTCTATTTTTGAAGGACAAAATCTTAACTCATTTAAGTTTGCCTTATTGGTACCTTTCGTGAACAGAGAGCTCACTGAGACGCAGACTCCCCCTAACCAGGAAATACAATAAAGGATCCAAAGCAAACTTAATTCTGACTGTCCAGAGCCAGGAGCTGCCCTGGGTAATTTGCAAAACCTCCATATATGCTCATTTTCTGAGCACTGAGCCATGAAGGTGCTCCATTTGCAATTACCCAAGGAGAAATTCAGGTGTATCCATTGCCTACCTATACAAAGGGCCTCTGAATCTGAAGAGATATGACCTCGCTGAAAGATCTGGTGTGCTTCGGCTCTGTATTGTGTTGATCTGTCTGCAGAAGGTGATTGTCTTCTCATGGTTATTTACCAGCAGTTAGGGCTAGAAGACAAGTGTGGTCTGTGGCACTAATGATGTATCAGAACTGTCATGTGGTATTAATTGATATCACATGGTGAAGGGTAAAGGAGCTGTGACAGACATAAATGTTCTGTAAAGAGTAGGTGTTTTGATTGAAATTCAGGCAGGCATCAGCATCTCTTACTAACATGATTCAAAATCAGCACAGGATAACGTGTGTGTTTAGACAACAGTTGAAGTTTGAAATTGCCACTGCATAGAAGATACCTTCTCATTCTGAGTTTTTGGAAGCTTTTGCTTCTGAACTACAGATTATGGAAGCTCAGGAGATAGGTACACACTACCAGGCAACTGTATTACTTAAGTTTTCTGTCACTGCATTTCTTAACTATTGTTTATGTAGTATTTATTACTATCCAAATTTGCAGATAGGTAAAGTACAAAATGTGATTCCCAAATTCCCTTGTCCTGATACTCCAATTTAAAGGAGAACTGGGGTTATAATCAAGTTGTGAATTGCTTGGACTATGTAGTTGCTAATACGACTATTAGGAGAAAACAGAAACATAGCCTATCCCAAAGCTATGCCTTTTTTAAAAAAAACTTGTTATTATTAATTATTTTCATTTTGGATTAATGTTAAGCATGAGAGAAAATGCTGGTATGATTCTTGCTCTTCATCTGCCCCTACAATGAGTGTCATCTTTTCCCTGCTTCTGTCCTTAACAGTTCACACTCCTTCCTTCCAAAGACATAAACAGCCCTAAAATTTGCTTACTTTAGAGTGCCCTCTGTTTTGCACATGTATGTTTTTGCATCAGTGCAAAAAAATAAAAATAAAATAACATAGCAGTGAGTGGTTACAAAGTTGACTGCCTTTATCAGCCAGGTCCTAATGCTCCGCTGCCAGATTCACCATTCTTCCCAGGTGCAACTCACCAGAGCTGGCACGAGCAATCAGACTCCAGTTCCCCTCCGTGCCTTTGCAAAGCAGCTGCAGAGGGGCTGCCATCTTTCAAAATCCCTTTCTTTGGAGCTTCTTCTGTTGCTGTCTTTCCTATTTTACCATGAATATGCCTTGTACAGCAGCATTACTTCCCACCTTTACCGGGAATAACTTGCTCAGTAAGATCAATTTTGCTTTCTTAATGTCTGCAACACACTGATGGTTCATTGAGTCCTCCGATCTATTTCCACTTCAGTCTAACCTGTTGTTGCCTCTGCAACTGCCTTCTCAGTTCTTCTACTTATCCCAAATTCCCCTCTAATCACAGGCTCTGCTGGAAGCCAGCTGAGTTGGGTTTGCTTTATTCGTCTAAAAAAAAATCACGAGTTTACCAAAGAGCAGGACAGCTAAAGGCTCTTTCGGAAGTTAGAAAAAAACCACCAACTGTTTCAGACTGCAAGCATCAGCTGCATGGTTGCTGCTGTTGCATTGCTGCGGTTGCTACCCATGCCATGGTTGAGATGGTAATAAGGACAGCTGGCACAGTTTATGGCAATGTGGACAATGGGATTATTTCTTAATATTCCTAGGTTCTCTGCAATTGCTATTATCAACATCCATGGTACTCTAATAAAGAAAAGCATAAGCATATTAGACTGAGAAGTCTACCTCTGATAGCCATTAATCTATACTGAAATTTTGGAGATAAATGGAAAAGGAAGAAACTATGTTTTCCAAAAAACTTCTAAACAACAGAAGTTATTCTAATAGGCCTACGCTTGCTTGACTGCCTGTTTTTCTCCAGTTGAGAAATTGATATATTTATTAAACCATGAATTTTATAGATTCCCCAAAATCATTGCTCTTTACCCTATTCTTTAGGTGTAATGAGGTTTCTCAGGTGAATGACAACAACCAAAGAGAATGCAGCCCGGAATAAGAGTAACAATTGTTTACAGCTCTTATTTGATTAGATGATCAAGGGATTGGAGCATCTCTTTTGTGAGGAAAGGCTGAGACACCTGGGTCTGTTTAGCCCGGAGAGAAGACGACTGAGAGGGGATCTCATCAATGCCTATAAATATCTAAAGGGTGGGGGTCAAGAGGATGGGATCAGGCTCTTAGTGGTCCCTGGTTACAGGACAAGGGGCAATGGACCACAGAAGTTCTGTCTGCACACATGGAAAAACTTCTTTACTTTGAGGGTGGCAGAGCACTGGGACAGGCTGCCACAGAGGTTGTGGAGTCTCCTTCTCTGGAGATATTCAAAACCTGTCTGGATATATTCCTGTCTAGCCTGCTTGAGGTGACCCTGCTTTGGCAAGGGGTTTAGACTAGATGATCTCCAAAGGTTCCTTCCAACCCTTACAATTCTGTGATTCTGACTTTCTACCCCAGTCCAATGCTAGTGTCATTGTGCAATGATCATGTTGATCCCCAGGTTTGTTACTACAAAAAAAAAAGATAATTTGCCCATTTAAAAAAAAATGCTGCTGTTGTATTTTTGCATTTTAAGAATCTTTGCCTTATTTGTCCCAGATTTGGAATAATAACCCTTCCACACATGCCAGATTTTTGGATATTCTGACTAAGTGAATTAATTTTGGAAGATCTTAAACCAGAAGACAGTCCTCAACTGTTCTGTAGCTGGCGTATCCTACTATGTTACAGCCTATGTGACTTTTCTAGCCAGCATTTATTCTCTTGTATTTCTAGCCAGATGACACTCAGTTAAACCGATAAATGGCTTATTTCTTCTCCTTTGTCTGCTTTGAGTTCTACATACCACCTGATAATCCAGCAGCAATTCTAAGTGGGTCAAACTCCTAAAGTTCAAAAAATTTCTAAAACGTAGTTGCAGGCAAAAAAGCCCAGGAACAGGTCAAGTAAGTTTGGTAGGTGACAACCAGTGACTTGTTTTAGCCATGAGCTCAGTCCTGTGCTTTCAGCTGTAGAGCTGCCTGGAATTAGCTGTGGTGGCTCCTCACCATGGTTTTATTTACATAAATACGTGTTCTGTCCTCGTTGTTGTACTGAAGAAGCAAAAAGCTGGCATTGTTATTTTAGTGCCTGGGGGGTCACAGGTATGATTCAGGATATTGTGCAAGGGACTTGAAAGCTATTGAGCCAACCGCACTTTCAATTTGTTTGCTTATGCTTGATCTGCTTGCAAGAGGTAAAGGAATCCCCTAGTAAAAGTCCAGTTCAGTAGAGCAGATAGAGAACAGAACAGAACGCTTGAAATCAGAAGAATTTGGTTAGTCCACAAGTTCCCCGGAGATGGTCTCCATGCTGCAGAATCCCAAAGGGCTTCTCCAGATTAGATAAAGATGAGTAGGAGGCAAAGAAGAGCAAACGATAAATAGCTCTATCCTATGTTGAGGGCATTCTCAAGTGAATACCTAAATACACCTACACTTCTGCCCACAGGTGTCAGCATTTGAAGCCACTGATAGGTCTTAATGGCCCTGAACAGCTTCACTGGGGCCACCACGCACACACTGAGCCCTGCCCCTATTTAAACTCAGTAGGAGGAGTAGTCTCTGGCTTAGTTAGACCTTACAATAGTCTCTCCTGGTGATTGTGGGTCTGCCTCTGATCCTAGATAAGAGGTATGGGTAAGGAGCAGATGCTGTTGCCAGTGCCCTGGGGGCACTGCTAAGCCTTAATGGCCCTGACCAGCTCCACCTGGGCCCAGGCCTTAGCCTAAATGGGGCTTTTGAGCCCTCAGCTCCTGCCTGCAGGAGCACAACTCTCCAGCTCAGCTCTTGAGCACAGCTGCTGTCTTTCTGGCTCGACCGTGGTCCTGACTCATCATTGTGACTTTGCCTGGAGGATCTGGACCCCTGGTTGAAGCTGTTTGTGATGGCTAGGATTGCCCTCCCCTGCTCACCTTATGGAGTCCCGTGGGAGGTGTTGCCATGCATGGCTCCCCATGCCTTAGGGAGTAGCCAGCCCTCGCTGCTCCGTACAAATTTGAAAGCAGCAGGCCTTGCTTCTTTTTTTTTTTTTTTTTTTTTTTTTGTTGGCTCTTACTGGGTTTGGAGTGTGTTCAGTTTAGATAAATGGCAATTTCCCTAATTTTCAGGAAGCCTTTAGTTCCTTGCGTCATGTTCAGCAGAGCAAGCCCTTTCCTCAGGGAAAAATCTGCCATTAGATTTTGTTCTTAAGCATTATACTACTCTTTCAGATATTTTTCTAACCTACGCAAGTTTAGGAATCACTTCCCCAGTGGGATTTGATTCAGTTGGACAGTTTAGAAATAAAAATTCCCAGTATGCTTCAGAGAAGTTAATAGCCACTAATGGGAGATCTTTAGTGTGATTCTTCGTAAATTTCTACTACATGTCTGTTGCTGAATTCAATATTCACACTTTCCTATCACTTTTGTCAGTGAATCTAGAAGTCTTTCGAAAGTTGGCTGAGTAACAGTTTCTTTGTTTTTGCAGCTGAAAATCGAGATGGTTGGTTTTGTTTGTTGTTGCTTGTTTCAGATTGTGATGTTTTTTGTTTGGGTTTGTTTTTTTTTTTTTGTTTCCAAGCAATCCTTTTGGGGCTTTGCATCCTCTCTGCAGAATGGCAAGCACATAGTGTGTACGTGCAATTTGCCCGGAGGAGACCAACTCAAAATCTGTGAGCCCCACAGCCTGGGGGCCTTTTCCTCGCAGCCCTGGAAATAGGAAGGCAGGGAAGCAAGAAGCGTGGCGGTGGGCAGCCTCAGGCCCATTAGCTTGGTCTCACAAGCTGATGGAGGTGACAAAGGCAGCTTTTGGAGAGAGGTGACTGCAGGGGAATGAAAGGGTGTGAATGGCAGCGGTCAGGTAGCCAGGGAAGAACAAGGAGGTAGGCCTCCAGGACAGCAGGCTTCAGGAGGGCATGAGGAGTTGCAGCAAGGTGCAGAATGCTGCTGGCTTTTTAGAAGGCTCCGGTAGAGGAGATCTGAATGTCACTGGCATCGCATTGTCAGAGTCACTGTGTTGGCCAGAGGGAAACACCGACAAACACTATAAACAGAAGTGAAAATTGCTTTTGTACTCTGAAAGTAGTGTATTTGGAAAAGTTATAAGGGTTTTAAATGCAAGTCTTAATTGCTAATTTTATTTTAATGATGTTATTTTCCCTTAAGTAGTTGTAGAGGGGATATTGAATGGTTTTTATTAAAGGATATATGAATTTTAATTTTTTGTTCCCAAATCCTGTTTACTACAGTACTGATGGAGTTTTGCTTTTCTTTTTCAGGTCTTGTCTCTCACTGAAATACTCTGGCCATGTGTGCTTTTTTTGATTCTGGCTGCAATCCGCTTCCAGGAGCCCCCTAAATATAAGGAAAACTGTATGTTTTGTTTGTTCTGTGTTCTATTTTGGGCACCACTGCTTGTAGAAGTATTTAGGAAATAGCAAAGATATCCTAGAATGGGGGACCTAAATATTGTGCAGTCAATGGAAAGAATCCTACAGGAGGATTCAGTCTTGTCTAGCTGTGGATCTGAGCAAGCCATAGCTAGGTGGGTGTCCTGGTTTGGGATACAGCAGAGCCAACTTTTATACATCAGGTACAGTTCCTGAGGAATGAAGGATGGTTTACTAACAGTGCAGTTTCTAATGGTACATCTCAAAAAAAGAGCACCTGAATTTCAATAAAATTAGGATTTTTAAGTATAATGTACATGTAATAAATGCCCCATTTCTGCATCTTTCAATTCTGAGTATTCACTAAAAGTACTAGCCCAAATGTTAGCTTTTTTATCTCCTTCTCATTTTATTCTCTTAATTTTGATGTAATGGTTGCTAAAAGAAGGTTATCCAGAGGAAAAGGGAAATCATCTTTCAATTATTTCTCAATTTTAGCTGATTTAAACAGAGAAATTAAATTAAATATGAACCCTATAGCTATTTCTTATACTTCAAAATAAGCAAAAAGTTGCTTTATACTTTGAAATTTAAAAAGCCACAGAAGGTAACACAATGTGATGGTACAGGTTTGTGGTTGCAATGTTTCTGTTTTTAATTCTGCCACTGTGTGGTTTTAGGTTACTTAGAAGCTCGGGATTTACCAAGTCGGGGCCTTTATCCTTTCATGCGGACCCTTTTCTGTAATGTTGGTTCAAGATGCAAGAATACTAGTTACACAAGACAGAAAACCAACCGCTTACAGTAAGTTACATGAATTTGACAGAGTTGTCAGTATCACAGTGCATCTTTTTCTACAGCAAAGGTTCTTACTGTCTTGTTGGCAGGTAGAACAGGAGCTTTGTTATTATGTGTTAAAAGTTGCCTTCAGTGTCCTTATGAATGCAAAAGATGTAGGGCTTTTGTCATGCCTCTTTCTAATTTTTGTTTGCCTTGCTTGGGCATTTCATGCTGTTTATTAGATACTGAAAACTGTTTGGGGGGGGAAACTGGAGAGGTACCTTGTGATACTCTTGCCCTTGCCTACTGCCATGAAAGAGCATCCTTTTATCCTTTACTAGAAAGTCTTTTATTACGTGAGGGTGAGACTGAGCAACAAAAAGCGTATCACATATAGATTTAAACTTTGAATAGTTCGGGACCATACATAATAGGAGAAAAAGAAAAGCAAAACAAGAATAACTTGAGTCAAACTGACAAAGGGCCAAAAAGGACTAGCAGCTCTGTAACAAAAAGAACTTGAAGTAGTCTGTAAGAAAGCCTTATGACAAGATCCTGGAATGTAGAAAGAAAAAAGAGGAACTTGGATTTGGGCTTTTCCTTTAAGAAATGTGATAATTTCATCTACTTCAAAATACTGAAAAGTATTGAGATGCAAGACACTTATGCAAATTGGCTGAAGGGTGCAGACAATAAAGTTAAGGCAAGGTTATCAAAATTTATGTGTGTATATATGTATGTTTATTCTTAGAAAATTGAGAATATCAACCTAAAAAGATCTTAGAGGTTTGAGCCCGGTAAGTATGTAAGAGCATCAAGTTTTTATGGTTTATTATTGTAGAATTTTATAGATAGCAGTATCAACATGCAGCAAGTTGGAAAGCTTCAGTTTCACAGTAATAGGCCATAATACTTGCCGTTTGATCTAGACAGTCTGTTCGTATTTGTAAATGTAGAGAGGAGTTGATTGAGCATAAGACCCTGCAAAAAAAATATTGTTTATGGGCAAACACCTTCTACATAAAGTAATAAATTGTTAGGCAAATCTTAACAGTTTAAGCCACAAATCATTATTAGTCCATATCTAGTATTACACAAAATACTTATATACAGAAATAACAGCATTACAGTAATATCCCTAAAAAAAAATTATGTCAATAATAATAATACAGTTAAAATTGTTACACAACCTCTTAGTTTCTATTCCTTTCCCTGGGGTTATGCTTATCTTTCCACTGCTGCACTGGATCATAAGGCCAGTGGCTGCAGTCTGGTGGTAGTGGGGTTATTATGCCAAATCATGATCTGGAGGAATGTGCTTTTGATCCCTTCTTTTTCATTCTGGGGTGCACTTGGGGTTACTTACATTTGCTAATGCTTTTATACCTTGCTTTTTCTCCCCTGGTCTGCATCTCTGTGATACATCTGAATTTATATGATATTTTTTACATATGTTAGGTACCTGTTCTTTTTTCTTGATACTTATAAATTAGTTTTGTCACTGACAACTGGTGAGTTGTTTATAGCTATGGGGTCCTCAGTGCCAGCCTGTGGCACCCATCTCCTATCATCCTGGACCTGTACTCTGACACAGTCCATCCTGTGTCCCCACTTCTCAAGGCCTCTACTATTATACTGGACCTGTGTTCCTCTGCGCTGCTTTGCTATGTTAATCATAAATATCTCATTTTGCACTGAAAGATTGTTTATTACTACTATCTGTATAAAACTATGGTGGTATTATACAATGACAAGTGAAAGTAAAGCAAATGGCCATAGCCATCTGGCCAGTGGGGGAAAAAAAAAAGTTAAAACTAGACCAAGTCAAAAACAAACTGCAGGCACGTTAAAGCAAGATCAGACAAAGCAAAGGTGTCAAGCCTCTGTGCTGTGGTCTTACAAACTCAGTACAAAGCTTGTAGCCTGTTACTTGCAGTGGCAATGACATATTACTAGGTTGAGGTACAATAGCTGTTGGCTTTTTTGAAAGATTTTTTTCCTAAAAGGATACGTTTTATTTATATCACTAGTCCAGATGCCATCTAAGTGTTTTAAACCTCTAGAAACTGTGAACTATATTGACTGCCCTGCATAATTATTTACACTGCTTTGACTGAACTGCCCAAATTATGTTTCAGCTGGAAAGAAGAGCAGGAAAGAATTTCCTGGAGGCAGTCTTAGACCTACTTAAGAATTGGTGAAATTATTCAGTGGCTTTCAATTTTTCAACTGAAAAATAAAATGCATGTATGCATATTTATACACTCAGTAGGCTACACTGAGTAGCATATAGCCTAGGTAAGGAAAAGGGGTAAAAAGGTAGGATGAAGTTCATTCTGAGGTCAGTCTATTCCAGCAGGTCCATCAGTATAAATTAAATCAACCTCAGGGCTGCTCTGACTTATGCTGGCTGCCAACAGCCCTAGGAATACAGACTGTCAGCCTGATCAGCCAAACATGACTAAATCCTGCAATGCCCCTCTGTTGACTGGAGAGAAGGGGTGGCATAGGAACAGTAATACCAATTATTGAGGATTTATATCAAACCACAGGTAGTCCTTTATAATCATTTCCAGGGACATTTTTGCATCAACAATGTTGATTTTTAAGGGTAAATCAAAGACTGTGCATAGTTTGCATGGATGCGTAACCCATTTGTTTTCACCACCGTACCACATGGGTGCTATCAGTTTGAAATATAGTTGTTGCCTTTTGGAAAAAGTAATTCTATGAGTTCTGTTGGAACCTCCACTATGAAAGCCATAAACCACCCAAATAACTATTTATCAGTGAGCAGCCTGAGCAGGGCTGCTCCACGATGGGGGTTTAGCCAGGGATTGAAGTCATCCTAGTGCAGGCCATGCCCTCACAGATGTGACACTGTCTCTCCAGGCAACAGGCTCCATTAACAGCTTCCAACACGGCAAGAAGATGAGCCAGGTGAAGGCTACAACTACTTCATTAACTTTCATTTGCAGAAAAATCTGCCGCTTCCTCTGATGCCTCAGAAAGCATCCATTTTTCAACACCTCAGAGGCTTTGTTCCTTGCTTCTCTCTTCAGCCATGGAAAAAGCTGCTGGCTTGCAGCTCTTTGATGTGATTCTCTAGCCTGTTACACCCAGCAGTATCTCAGAGCAGAGTAAGGAAATATTTAGAAGGTATATTTAGGAGCTCCCATGACAAAGGACATTTTTCCCTTCTCTTTCCAGAATGTTCCATCCCCACCTCATCTTAACGGATCATGGAGTAAAACTGAGAGCATGCAAATAAGATAAAAACCACACAGAACAATGTCTTACGGCCTTACACCCACACCCAAAAATGAGAATGCATGTGCATGGAACAAAGCATTCCCAGTACTCTTAATTCCACTGCAAATCTTGCAGATTGTGGTGGGATTTGCCCTTGCAACTCAGACTCCTATACCTGTTTGTTACATGTCCCAATATCTAAAACAAAACTAAGCTTAAGTTTTCTCAGAGTTAGAACTACAAAGATCACCGAAATAAGACTCTAAAATGCTATTTCTAAGCACATTAGCTTGTTTGTCTTTACTTAGTAACAAGTAGTAGTAGCCTGAGCAGCCACACCCTGTAGCCCTAAGTCTGTCCCTGGCATCTTCTCCTAGATGGACCCTTTGGTCTCACGTAGTAGCTTTGTCTCCTTTGGCACCTGACTGCACTCCTGTGCTTATTCTGCTGTGTTGGGGCTGATGCTGGAGCCTGTGACCCCCCCCATCTCTGCCCGCTGGCTAGGATCCTGGGGGATAGTGCCCCATCAGTGAGGGCATGGCCTCTTTCAGGGTCACATCAGCTGCTAGCTTGGCCCCGGTCCTGGAGCAGCTCCACTCATGCTGGTCACTTTCTTCTTACTGATTTTACTGTTACCTGGGCCTCTGTGGGTCTCTAGTGGAGTGGTGTCAGAAAAGCTCGTGTATGAGAGCAGGTGTGGAAAAACAAAATGAAGGTCCGAGTGACAATGATAGCACTTGCATAAAAATTGCTTAGAGGGTCAAATATTTATTTAATGATGTGTATCTTCAAATGAAGAAAAGAAGTAATTCTGCAAGATAGCTGTATGCTGCAGGAGCTTATTGGAACAGTTACCCTATGTGGTCTGGACCAGCTTTTCTTCATTGGAAACCAGAAACCTAAGCAATTTTTGTGATCTTGCTTATAGATTGTCAGTTGGGGAGAAAAGGAATTTTAAACATAAGTTTTCTCCAATTTATAACCAACTAACAACAACAATTTTTTGGTTCTTTATATTTTTTAGTCTATTGCATTCTAGAAGGATTATAATAGTACACAACATGGAGGGGAAAGATCTTTCCTTTCTGTGGCAGACGGGAAGTAAGCTATTGTCCAGCATGTATATTGGTGTTGATGGAGATGTCATGTCTCCAGGCTGTACTGAGATGGTGTAGAACAGGAGCCAGCACAGCTGGGGCTTTGCAATTTTAGAGACAAATTTTTAATGTGGTGACAGGGGTGAGGTTGAGACAAGAGTTTGCTGAGAGGTTTATGAAAATCACCAGTCTAAATGGCATTGGACATCATAGCTGAGATCTCAGATGAGCTCTGAAATGTTCTTACTATCATTCTAAGTAACTGGGTAATTTGGACAGAATTAGCATTTCTGAGTCATGACTAGGGAATGGCAATGGCTTTTACATGCCCACAGAGATGCAGTCTTTTTCCTCTTTTATGGTGTTTTGTCAAGGTCAAAGCTTGTATGAATGTGTGTCTTTAGTTTGATTTCAGTCCTTATGCAACAATTAAGGAAGAGTTACCATGGATGATAATGAAATGATATACGTATACACAACTTTTCCTAACATCCCAGTTCTAATTATGTATGCCCACTCCTACAAATTACTGTCTTCCTCCTTTTGTCCTTTTTGTCATCCCTTGCTTCTCCTCTTTATTGTTCCTAGCAACTGATGCTGTTGACTTCCTTTACACATACACAAGTAAGTTAATGTCATCTTCTGCCCCAGAAAGCAGACATTGAAGGATCTTTGAGAGAGTAGCAGTAGAACAATTAAGCATTTTTACTGGCACGCTGTCTGAAAATTGCTTGTGTTGTCTGTCCCTGTAGCTGGTTTTGAAGTCTAATTTCTTACCTTTTTGGCAAGATGGTGACATTTTCCTGCAATTTTGTGTAACTAGTGCTGAATTAAGAAACCAGCGGTATCTCATAGCATTCTTATTAGGAGATAAATAGGGTCCCATATTACTATATTGAAAATACATAAAATCCTTTAGAACTTAGCATAGATGTTCAGAAAATGAAAGCTCTGTAATATTTTAGTATTTCATAAAGCTCAGCCTGATAACTAATATGCCATTTGCCATTTCCTTTTCCAAAGGAGGTTGCACTTGTCTTCAAGAGCAGCCAGAGGAAGGGCTGTGGCAATGAAGGTGTCGAAAGTTTCCAATGTGGGGCTCAACTGTGGCTCGAACAGAGCTCTGATAGATTTACCTCAAACTGGGACAGATGGCAAAGAGAGGCACGAGTGGCAGCTGGCTGATATCGCCCCTGCCCTGGAAATCCCCCTAAAGTTAATAGCTCAGAAACAGCACGTCCAAACGGCTGCTCTCATCCTGCTGAGGGGCTTGTGCTTGGGAGTGTGGTGTTTCTTTGAGGTTTTCTGGTTGCACTTGCTGCCTTCTCTTCTGTAATAGCTGGGCCTTATGCCTTTTTTTGGTCCTTCTTCCATACCCTAAATATCTACCCCCCTCTACTGTTTCCCAGTTCCCCCTCCAGTTTCACCATCAACTTGATTTTCCCTGCAATTGTCCTAGAGCTCTTCAGAGCCACCACACCCTGAATGCCGCCAGCTATTTTCTTTATTATATGAAAAATCCAGTGGAAACTGAGCTAGAGTGTTTTGGTTTTTTTTTGTTGTTTTTTTTTTTTTTTTAAAGTTCTTACTGGATTTGTGTTTTAACCAATGTAGTTGTTACTATGCTGGTCAAGCACTGGCCACTCGTTCATGCTCAGAATGCACAGTGCTAGAAAGTTTTCAGTATGTATTTAGCGTTCCTGTTCTTCTTTGCCAAACTCCAGTGTTTCTAGCTGTCTGGAATTTCAGGCAGTAGGTGTGTTAGTAATATTGGAATTTATGTGGTGGTTTTCAAAAGCAGTAGCTGAAGTGCGGCTATTAATCACCCTAAAAACTGCCCTCTGAACAACAGAAACCTGCTTTTAAAAACTCCATTTAAAAGGGGGGTGGGATGGGTGTGGGGAGGAAAGTGGTGAGGAATTGTTCAGTCTTTAATCCACTGAAATTTGAGGCTGGTGAAAGAGTTTTGCAAAATCCTACTGGCTGTTGGCCAATTTGGGATCAAAATAAGCTGCACTGAAGCAATCAAGAACTTGGTTGTTTTAAGATTAAATGTTCTTCTCATCCTTTGGTCTAAAGTTGCACACAGCTCTGTGGGTGTATGAACAAATGAGGATCAGGGAGGGTAAGAGAAATGAGAGAATCAGAAAGCAGTGGCTGGTGGTTTTTGCTTCTGTTTGTGAATCTGTCTCATTAGGTTTTTCTTCACCAATAAGCAAGAATTGTGCTGAAAGCTAGTATTCACATACAAGTTTGACATGAAAGGAATGTAACTCTCTATTTATGTTTTTGTAAGTGGGGCTTATTTTACAGTTAATTATGCTTCTAATGAAAAAATAGCAATATTTTTGCTAAACAGGCTTTCACTTTAAGAAAACTTGAACTTCCTATAACATAAAACAGAATTCAACTGCGTAGTAAAAGATTATTATTCCCTTGTTTATGATGACTTGGGATAGTGTCGAGTTATTTTGTCCTGTATAGAGATGTTTAAATTACTCTGATTTCACCTTGAAAGTATTGCTAGAAAATTGTTGTGCTCTTGAGTAGCCACCAGGTGGTAGTATGACAGACATAATAGAGAGAACGTGTACCAGGGGTTTAGCTGTAAACTAAAATCAGGGGAAAGCCAGTAATGATAATAACAAACTATAAAAATAGTATCCTATATGTATTTGAAAAAACAAGCTGTTGTATCCCAAATGCAAACTGTATAGGTTTTTCTAACAACAGGTGCTTCTGGCGTGTGAGCCTGCATAATGCAAAAAATACGTAGCCAGAGACATCATTCTTCTCGCTTTTCAAGTAGAAGGGCACCTGCAGGAGTTCATCTTTTGGAATTGGCATACGTTTGTTAGTGTGGATGCTTTTTTGTTAATGTGGTGGAATTGTTATAATCCTTCTGTTGCTTAGTGAGTTAACTACAGAGGAAGCACCAACTTTATTCATGGCCCAGAAAAAGAGACTTACCATATTTCATCTGGTGATACTGACCGGCTTACCTGTCCTGGTTGCAGCGTGTTGCCCTAGATGCAATACGAAGGCCTGAGCTTCGGTGTATGTGCCATCACTGAACCATCACCTGTACTCACAATAAACGGGGGGAGGAAAGTTGAGTGTCCAGAAATATCTAAGACTTCTTTGGACGTGGCTGGCTGCTGCCAGAATTGGGTTACTGGCATAGGTGAGCTGCTCCAGCTCAGTCATTTTTCATTGCCCTCTTTCCTGAGGTTTTGAGACTCAGTGATGCAACTTGCACGATAATGAACTGAACTACATAAAAATTGTATAAATGCAAATAGTTTTTAAAAAAAATAAATAATCAGAATAGTGCTGTGAGTACATAAACATCTTTTGAGCTACTTGCTTCCAGTTTATAATTACCTCCTTTGTCCCCTTTCTTTCTGTGAAAAAGCAATTCAGGCATCCAAGCTGGTACAGAGAGCTTCACAGGACCTGATCTAGGCTTCATGAAAGAGGTAGAAGAACTTGCAAAGGGATTTATTGAGACCACAGAGAAAACTATGGCTTTAGAAAAGCTATGGGAGGAAAACTCAAAGTTCTCAGGTAAGCTCTGATCTTTCTAACAATTAATTTCTTAGTCTATCTGGTGGTAATAACCATTGAACAAAGAAATACTTTTATTTTGAAAATAAAGTAAAAAACTAAAATTTTAGCTGCCCTGAAAAAAGCCACTTTTATGATTACTATTGCTGTGGCTGTCATAAAATTCTCGGAAAAAAGCTAGCTTTCTAAAATTGTGCTGTTGTTTTACTACTTGGCAGTTAACAAAATACTGTGACGCGAAAGGTTTAAAGCTAGGGATTAACAATCTGAGTATGTTTACTTGGTCTAACATGGATTCAAAAGTAATTTATCAGGATTTCCCAGGTTTTTTTGTTATACTTGAGAGTATAGGGATGGAAAACCTCACTAGGTCACACCTGGTGACCTTTAGGCAAATAAGTGAATCTCGCGTTTAAAGAGTTTAACTCCCAATGCTCTCTCTCTGTTCCTACCCTTACTGTGAAACTTTGCTGCTGTAGCAGCTGAGCATTTAAGACCCACTGATTTTCTGGCTGAGTTTTCAAGCAGAAAGCATGCCTGGCTAGTATGTTCATCTAGTGTTGATGTGGTGATTTTTGCCTTACTGAAAAGTGTATGGTAAGCAATTTCTTTAAAATTGGTTTTGTGATAATAGTAGAAGTATTGAAAAGCACAGGAAATCAAGTTGGACCACTATCTTTCTAGGGTGTTAGGTGTTTCACATGCTTGTAGAAATGCCCTTTGTATACTGCTTGCTATTGCTTATGAAATTGATTCTCCTGCAATTAATAATGCCTCCCTAAAGGAAAATATTTGATTTTACAGGGCTTTATAACATCACCACTTTTCTTACTGTAAGTATTTTTACAGTCTATTTTTAAATTACAGTTTTGGGTTTTGAGACATCTGTATTATAATGGCTAGATATTTGTATCCCATCAAGTTTTAGTAAACTATCTTAAAAAAAATGGTATGCTGTTGAAGGAAAAAATGTTTTGTAAATTTGATAGAGGTTCAGTTGTTTCTAGATTACTGATTTAAACCAGTCTAGGTTGTTAGTATCTAAAATTCACAGCTATTTGGAGGCTAATTTTTCATTAGGAGCAACTTAAATGTGCATCTGGAGACCTTGTGTAGTTGTATAAAATCATATTACAGAATGTCTTGCAAGGAGCTCTTATCCTCACGTGTGCTTATTATTAAAAAACAAAACAGAAGCAAATCAACATAAAACTTTAAAAGAGACTGTGGTGAAATTGAAAAGATGGGGCTCTTGCTTCGATGAGATTACTTTGAATTCAGTTTTGTAATCCAGTCAATATGGTAAGCAGACTCAGGTGGGGCTGAAGGAAGACAGACTTGCAAGTTGTAGCATAATTCCTTCCAGAATCAATTTGGCAGTTTATGTGAAATGAGTTTGGTCTTTGTGCAGTCCCTAATGCATTGGTCTTTCACCCTCACAGTCTCAACAAAAAGAGGAAGGCTGAATGGGCACAGTAGTGGATCTCCATTACTGTCAGTTTTGTACCTTTCACAGATCACTGCTTTCACTTTTAAAATATTTTAAAATGCATTTTCTCTGTATGTGATTGTAACTGCCACTTCATGAAACCTAGATTTACAATTTATAACTTGAACTTAGATGGCATTTTTATAGTAACATTTTAAAATTGCTTATGAGATACTTGATTGAAAGGAGATGTATCAATATGATATTTCATTTCTGGAATGGAATCTGAAATAGAATGTATTTATTAACATTAAGAAAATATTTATTTAGAAGTAGCCTATCATGATTAGTAACAGAGCTAATATCCACAAGCTTCTTTTTGTGTAAATCACACTGATGTCACCATTATCTAAAAAAGCCCTAGTGGAACATTAATTTAAAGAAACAAAGACTGCATAGTAAACGAGTGAGATAGATCCTATGTCTTTCATAGACATCCAGTAAAAAGAAGTGGTTTTACCCCAGTCCAGCTTTAAAGAGCTGTTCTTATCAATTATTGTTTGACACCTCCCCAGGCCCCCCAGGGAGTTGTGAGGCAAGGATGGTGTGTCCCTGACAGTCCCCTGGTCTTCATGCCCTATACTTAGAAATTCATTGCAGGACTAAAGGGCTCCTCGTGCTTGAGATATCAAAGATGATTCTTCTCTTTGAGAGAGAGTTATACTTCTGAGCAGAAAGATATTGCTTAGCGTTTCTCCCAACTCCATTTTCCATCAGAGCAGAGAACAACATCTGAAACAAAGCTACCATAAGTTCAAAGTACCACCAAAATGATGTCATGAATTGCCAAAGCTAGAGGTATATTTCCACTTGAAAAAAATATTTTAAATGCTTTCAAATTCAAAAGAGCAGGGGTAGGGGAAGTAACAGGCACCTGCTATTTTTTTTTTCTGTTAATGGAAGTGTTGCAAGTAAATGATTTTTCTTCATATAAAGATGGATTTGAATGAAGTGGAGGAAATGATTTCTAAAGCAGAAAACCTGTACAAGCAACCATATTTCTGGAACCTTCTGCATTCACTCCCTCGTCTTGAATTGAACAGCCTTTATACAGAAGATGGGTTAGCTGCCATAGCACAGTTCCTAAAAGTTATTCAAAAGTAAGTACTTTTATGTGCTTGAAAGTGCTCTACTTTAACATTTTACCTGCAATTCTTTTTCTTTTCACTAGCTATTTAATAAAATAAACATCTTTATCAGTGTAAAGAGGCTGAAATTTTCTTCTGTTTACCAGATTCTGTGTTTATAGAGGTGTGGTAGGAGTCGTCATCTGTTCTGATTCCTTCATAACTGTCCAGTTTAGCAGAGACTCCCTATGAGTATCCAAGAAGTAGCTTCATCTTAGCAGTGGTTGAAATTAGCTTATCACATAGTATGGCTTTGAACTTTGTAATGTGCTTTGGGAGTCTTTGAAAGACAAAATATTTACATATGAATAAAAGAAAATCATCATTTGGATTCTAATAGACTAAATACTTATGTAGCACTTCATCAATATCAGGAAAATTACTCCATTTTGTTTCTCAAGCCTATCAAAATAGCTTTGGCTTGCAAGAAATGAAGCAGGAAGGAAAAAATCACAGAGACTGTATTCTGAATATGAAAGTTTTGGGCCTTAGGTAAAGGGCAGCTGGATTCAGTAGAAGACATGGTATCAAAAGCACAGACTAAGACAAGTATCTACAGGAATTTTCAGTAAAATAAGGCAATTGTTAGGAAAAAGAGAAAAATGTGTTTGCCAGGGTAGATAGGTGGTTGTAATAGATTGGTAGGTAATTGTCTTTTAAGTTAATGAACATACTTATAAGGCTAGAGGAGGCCACTGAACCTGCCTGCCTGTGCAAGACTAGCCATGAAATTCACCAGCTTTACCCCCTAAGGAGGCAGGGGCCCAAAGACTTTGAATAGGAACTTACTGTGCTGATTCTGTAACCTTTAGCATCCCACTGTCTTTTTTCTTACTAAAAAAGATATGAAGGATATGATGGTGGTATTTTTGTTGAAACTGGGAAATAAGTCTCTTTTGATTATAATATGTGGAATGCAACTGTGATGGGGCCCGATTTCCTTCCCACTCTCCTTCTTATGCCTGAGTCTCTTATTCCAGTTTGTTCTCTGAACTATTAACATGCAAAGCTGTATTAGCTGTGCTTGTAGTAGTTGTATCCCAACAGCAGAAGTCTTTTTCAAAAGGTTTGCAAACTCTCACAGTCTGAGTTTTCCTGACATAAGTTTATGGTTATTATTTTCTTCTTCAGCAGCAAACAAAGACAGCTGAAGGGACCAAGACTGGGACTTATAAGAAATTCAATACACATATATTTTTTTTATTAATGTGTTCTCTAATATGTTTTGTTTAATTTGTTGTGAGAATAAATGTTCTGTTGCTCTAAATGTTTTTTCTTTTCTCTGCAAATTGGATGGAAGTAAAATTTATGTATTCTGTGTCCGTCCTGCTTGCTGTGAGGAAAACTCTTGTGGTGCTTTTGCTGTCATTTTTAACTCTTTCTCTCTCTCTTTTTTTTTTTTTTTTTTTTTTTTTTTTTTTAAGAGGACATTGGTCCACATAGGAGAAATGTCCTTAATGAAAATTGAGTGAAATTCTAATGGTAAAATCTCAACTTGTGGGTTTTTTTTAATGAAGAGTTTAATTTGACAAAGGATCAGTTTTTCAACAATAAAGTATTTTAGTATTCAGTTGCTTGAACTTCATCTTTTTCTACCAAGCCCTATCAGTTTTTCTGAGTGTATAGAGCGCTTGATTTTTATTTTATTTTTCACTTTCAGTACCTTAGCATCATTAAAGGATTTAGCTATGATGCCATTGGGCAAAAGTTTCTATGAAATGGTGAAAACAGCACTGAATTTAACTGCTGCATCTATAGAGGAAAGGAGCTTAGAAGGTAAGGAATTTGCCTCTTTTTTTTTTTTTTTTTAAGAACCTTGTAAGCATGCTGGCAATATGCACTAGCAGTAACTGTCTGAGCTTCTGCTGAATTCCTCATGTGAAAAGTCTAAGAATTGAACTATATTACTATTGTGCTAACCCATTTCTTTATTGGTCTGCCTTTTAATAGCTAATAACTAAATGTCATCAGACTGGCAACTATTTGAAAAACAAAGCACATTGGTCTAATATAGTGTGTTTAGAATGATCTTTCAGTGGTGAATTTTGGGGAGAGACTAAATTGCTGCAAAGGATAATTTCTTCCATTTAATAGAAGGATAACCTCTTGTTTTGGACATGCAGGTTAAGCATTATGGCTGTTTTACTTTAAGATTCATTCTTCTGTTATCATAAATTCTGGTCTCAGCTGAAGGGATATGTTTCCCCATCTGCTGCTTGAGTATGGGAGGCGAGTTTAACTGGAGAAAGCAGGCTGGCCCCAGATCAGCTCCTCCAGAAAAGGTCAGGAGTAAGTTTAATTGGCAAACTGTCTGGTGGTACACAATTATATTCTAGGTGCAGCTGCCTGAAGGTCAAGCTAAGAGTTATGTGGTTTAAATCCTGCTTCAGCTGTGAAAACTGAGACTGAAGTAGTACAAAGGTGATATTCTGATACTCTCCTGGTGCTGTCCCTCTCAGCAATGATACCCAGCCCATACACACACATTTGCATGAGGATGTGCATAGTAAGACACACAGTTCAGAACTGCAGCCTGCTGGGTCTGCGGGCAATCATTGTGCAGGGCATCTCATCATTACTGTATCAGTTGTCAGAATATCATCACATTAACTGACTTTACTGTACTACTAATGCAATCACAGATTTTGTCAGAGTGAAAATGATGTTCAGGTACATGCTGGTTTTTCTTCTTTTCCTTTTGTGGTTTTTTTTTTTTTTGTTTTTGTTTTTGTTTTTGTTTTTGTTTTTGTTTTTGTTTTTGTTTTTGTTTTTGTTTTTGTTTTTGTTTTTGTTTTTGTTTTTGTTTTTGTTTTTGTTTTTGTTTTTGTTTTTGTTTTTGTTTTTGTTTTTGTTTTTGTTTTTGTTTTTGTTTTTGTTTTTTGTTTTTGGTTTTTTTTTTTTTTTTTCTTTTTTTGTTTTTTTTTTCCAAAAGCTGGAAATATGATACTTGGATCTCATCTAGTTCAAATCATTAAGAAGCAACATGGACAAAAAGCAGGAATGACATAAACAGAAGGGTTCTTTTCTTTCAGGTTTTCAGTATAATCTTACTCTTGGAGATATTTTGTGGAACCCACATGCTGTGAGATCAGAACTTGAATTCAGGTTTGGTTTTGATGATCTTCACGTTAAGAAGCTGCTAAATTACACGGTAAAATTAACAAAGGTAAACCACATGAAAATTAATTTTAGTGTCCATCCCTTTCATCTTTGTTTTTATCTGTGCCCTGAAGGAATTTTTTGTGCCTTACAGAAGCTATAGTCATATCTTAGGTTTGTGCAGCACCCACAATATTGCTAAATATCCTGGCTCATTCCCATTAAAAGAAATGTATTTAGCTTTAGCTGGAATTTCTGCGCATGATAAAACTCATAGGTCTAGTTGTGTACATTAATGAATTTACACTTCTCTGAAGTCACCACTGCATATGGCGAAGTCTTAAGTTTATTATCCAATTCTGTAGAGGAATCTGGGGTTTGCTCCACTAAACTTTTAAACTAGATCCTAGATTTGAAGTTAACTGGATTAATTTGGCAGGTAAAGATTTTCATCCATTTTGCTGGACAATGAATGCCTATATCTTCTGTGCATAAATTAAGGCACATCAAGAGTCCTTTCTTCTCAGTTGTGCAGTCTGGATATGCATATACTTGACTGGTGAGTTGTCTCAGTGAGCTATTCAAATATACCAGCAATGTGTCAGATTTTGAAGCAAATCTCCTTTCTCAGAGAATGCCTCCTAACCTTCCTTCTAGACCAAAGTGATCTGTTGTGATGGTCTGGTTTGAACTGCAGAAAACTTGAAACATCTTTTGAATTTCTGCTTAAATCCACAGTTTTTGAGTAGAACATGCTGGTATAATCTGAAATCTGTTTGCTCTTTGCCAGGTACAGTCTAGAACTGTATTCCAGAAGAGCTCATTATAAAAATAGCTGATGCACACAAAGACATAAATTATTAAAAAACTTGATTTTGGAATGGCCTTTAAATGAAATGTCAGTGATGGCCAGTTTGATCAACTGAAATGAATTTGACTGCAGCCTCTTAGCTATGGTTGGCTGTGTAATCCCAACTGACTCACTTGCTAACTATTTATACATTGAACTAATATCTTGATATTGTATGTGTGTGGTAGGGGATTGAAGGCCCTCAAAAAGTATGAAGAGAAATATGGAAGCCTGGACAATGTCTGTTCTAAGCACTTCACTTCTGTATGTAATGCCCCAGATCCTTTGGTGTCAAAACATCTGCAGAACTTCTAATAAATTTCCTAGTCACGGTTGAAAGGAATTATGGTGTGAAGTGTCTCAGACATTAATAGGGAGAATTAAACTGTACTAAATCATTTTTGTATGCTTTAATAACATTTCTATGATTGGGAATAATAAATCTTTCAAAATAATTTCGAAGTCAGGCTGTAAACAAAAAAATTCTGGCCTCTTGGCCACACTGCTGAAACGTTCCAACTTCAATTTAGAACTAGTCTACTGCGTGTAGTCATTGGTTCAGATGTACTGTTGTACTGAATGGTTTTTTACATAAGTAATTGCTATACTTGTGAAGGTGCTTTGATACAGTTGTTTTAGTGTAAGTGTACTGTGTCATTGCTGTACTTCAGCATCAGCATGCAAATGACTGTAGAAGTAGTAACACTGGTGTAGCTACACAGTGAAAATTCCTTGCATATACAAGTATTATTATTCTGCATTGTGTATGAGAAACCTAATGGGGCCACTGGTATTTTATGCACCACTCTGTGTGTGGAGTACTTTGAACTACATGCCCCAGAATATGAAGCTGGATTAAACAGGCTTTGTTCTCACTGAGGGAGGCCGCATGATATTCTTTTTTCACCAGATAAGTAAGTTGATAGCGGAGATAACACTCAGCAGCTCTCTTGAGATGCTCATTGATTTCTTATGTCCCTGCCAGATTCCCACAGGAGAGACACTGGAGCAGTTTGTGTGCTCTGCTCTGTCCAGTGTGCAGGAAGATGAAGCAAACAAAGAGAATAATGAAGGCGGCTGTATCTCTGCATGGCATGAGGCCAAAATGTATCTTGTTCATGCTGTCAGCAAACTCAGACTCTATGCACAGGTACACTTTAATAAGTTAATAGATTAAATTCCTATTTTTTGCATGTAGGCTGTCAACAGCAACTCAGTTAAAAGATCCGAGTTAGCTATTAAATGTTATTGTCATGAACTTTTTTCATCTTGCTAATAAAACAAAGTAATCCCTATAAAGAATCATTACGTTGGAAGTATAATCTATCACCATGTGTCCACTTAATCAGATTTTCTCATTGACTCAAATACAGATTTGAAATCTAATATGGAACATAGTGAAATATACTGCACTGCAGAGGCCTGACAGATGGAAGACCCATTTACTGTCCCACCTGAGCCTGAATTTTAGGCAAAACTGAAAGCAGACTACAGGCTCCCACTGATATAATATATAATTCATTTATTTTTAATTTGCCTTTTCTATCTCTGGCAATAGTGACTGAAGCATTTTGAAAGGGATGAGAGTAAATCTCCAGTATAACATCTTAAAATTCTGCTCTGGCAGAACAGCTTGGCATGCAGTCTCTATGGTGGCATATGTGTAGTTGCATAGAGAAAAGCATAAACCATTCAGATGTTTTTTAAGGAGAACACTTAACTAGCTGCCTTAATGCTGATATTTGTTTTTCCACTGAAATATGTTTTTTTTTTTCCATTAAAAAAAATCAGCTGTGTAACAAGCTGCTCTGGAAGTGTTTGCATATCATCTAAAGAAAGCATGTAGAGCTTATCCTGTATTTCCTCAAAAAAACCATAACTTTTGATTTCTGTCTTGATAAAGATTTCACTGATGTATGATGACTGGAAGTAATAATTGAAAGTGACTGCCAAAACTAATGCACTAATTCCTATCATAGCTGTAGGAAAATCCAGTAATAATTTCAGCTGTGATTTTAAAACTCTTCACAGAGTGAACATCCTTATGATGGCAACTTGAAGTACTGTATGCTGTTGGCCACTGGTAATTTCTTTGGTGAACAAGATATTTCTTACAGCAAAAATCTATTATAACCACTTGGCAGTAAAAAAAGTAATGGTAGAGGAACGGATCACAGTCAGTAGGTTTGGCCATGCCTTATTCTAGGCTACACCATGGGAGCACACAGGCTCCTTCTCCATCTGTTTTTGTAGTGGAACCCCAAAAATGTTGAGATTGCCGCCTTCCATTGGGTTGGTAGTGCAGGCAGAAGTCCTGTAAGGGAGAGCAAGCCTGAGTAATCGGCTGTGGAGGTCTGCTTTTGGTTGGTTTCAGTCTCAGGCCATCTTCTTACTGTTTCTGAGTCTTTGGGTAAAGACAGCACAGCATAGGATGTTAGCTCTCTGTAAGATGTAGCATATTATATTGCCAACTTGCAGCTCAGTACAAGCTGTACTGAAGTCAGCCTTTGAGGCCAGTCATTTCAGTCTAGACACATTGTTAGGGAGAAATTTGGCTATCGTTAATTGTATTTTTTTTTTTTAAAGACATGCAAATTCTGTCTTGTCTAAATAGAAAGCTTTGATTCCCTAACAAGGTGTGCTCTGTTTTGCATTCAATCTGCTAGGTATTTGAGCAATGGTTCAGCAGCAGCTTCTCTCAGAAACTCCTTTTGGAACTTGATGATTTGATGTCTCAGTTTCTAGATGACAGGGAAGCCAGGAAAATTTTTTCAGAGATAAATACCCTGATCCAGCGATGGAATGAGAAATCAAATGCCTACTTTTCAGAAGGGTATACTGCACCTCATGATCTGTAAGTTATCTTTCTGCACCTTGTCAGATCAGCTTGAATATTTATCTTCATGTTACAATTAATTGATTTCTGATTTTTGTTTTATGATTTTATTTTTTATTATGTAATTCCAAGCCTTGTATACAGTCAAATAATTGTGGTGATGCATACACACTCTGAAAAAGAAATTAAATGTGTAATTCGGAGTGTACCCACTTGCAGGTTCAGCAGAGGACCTGAGTACGTGATCAGGACTCACTTGTCATAGCTCTACATGTTCATATCAAAAATTATCCTTCTTTGGAGGAGGTATGATCCATGCTATAAAATCAACATCTGACGCTAAATCTGAAAGATAAAAGTGCTCTAATGCAGCATGCCCCAAAGTGGAAAGTGATCAGGCAATGTCTTTGGTTCTGGATTTGTTGCTGTTTTAATTAGCTTATAAAATGGACATAGGCCTCTTTCCATTTCCAAAAAAATCTGTTTGAACAGGGACACAAAAAAATGAAGAAATGTTTCCTAAGTAAATGAACTGGTGTAGGATTATAACTCCTACACTTGACCTAACAGTTGTTGATGAAATAGCAGCCACTACCACCTTTTCCCACCTTCGAGTGTTCAGAAGCGTTTGTTTAGTACAGTAAATGGCTTGATAGAAAATAAACTCTTTCATGGGAAACTTCTCAGTTAGTTATTTATTTATTCGCTGCAAAGGGGAGGAAAGGAGGTGATGTAGTGTGTAAATCTTTCCTAACATTAATGGTTTTGCCTTCAGGTAAAATAGTCTGAAAAGAAGTAGACTTATCCATGAAAAAAAGTTGTACTTCTCACCTTGGAGACTGATTAGTGAATGCTGAGAGTCACACAGGTTCTTCTGTTTTGTTTTTACTGTTATTTCCTTAGTTTGCCAAGTTTTTTGTAAAATCAATTATTTACTTTTAAGAGAGACAGTGTAGTAAAATTGTTCAATAATTTAGTAGTACGTTTGGGAATTTTTGTTTTGTTTTATTTTTTTTATAAAAGGAAACAGCTATACTGCTGCTGTTGTAAGAAACAACAAAGATGATTTAGTGACCACACAGCAAAAAAAACCCCATAATTTTTCAGCAACTTTACCTTTTTGTTTATAGTACACAATTTTTCTGTGCTCTACTTCTTGATTGCAGAATCCTGCATCTGGAGAGAATGCAGTCTGTGCTTCAGGATATACCTCAGTGGCCTGTTATGAAGAGATTGCTTCAGGTAGATGGAGCTATAAGGAACATAATAGCACAGTATTTATACTTCACTGAAGGTAAAGCTGCAGGGTGGTTACTTGTTACTAGCACTCAAATGACTTCCACAGAATAACATAGGAAAAGGATTACGTTTTACCTCTAGGAAGGCATTTGGGCTCTGTAATACATGTCACACTTAGATATTCACAGCAGCTTCTGAATTCCTAAAATTTTATTTCCCTTAGTGGTGATAGAACACAACATAACACCTGTTTTCACTTCTCATGTCATGAATAAACAATTTGCTTAGGTATCTTAAAGGATGTTGTATGCTGCTGTGGCTGTTGTTTAAAGATCTAACTCAAGAAAAAGAACTTGCTTAATAAAAATTAAAATTATCAGTGCCCGAGAACTTTCTGATGCAGTCAGTTGTGTGTGTGAATGAGAGCTCTTGGTTCTAGACTTAGATGCACCTCGATGTTTCTGGCTGCTCATTACAGGTGAAGCAAAATGCCAAGTTGGACATATGGATTTTCTGATCTCTTTAAGGATTTGATTGAGGGCTGTGAAGTGCAGAGGCCGGGTGCTTCTGGGGCAACACTTTTGGACACAGAGCAAGACTGGTGGATAGGGGACAGTACTGAAGAACTTAGTGCAAGTGGAGGTGTTTTGGGGAGTCAATTTGGGGAACTGGATCTGTTTTCAGCAGTTTGACTAAATAAGATGAACTACCTTCCATGAAGTTCTTGTGAACAAGTCTGTTTAGCAATTGCCACTTTTAGATTTGGAATACATTTACAGTATTAAACAGTGTGCTAGGACTCAAATTGTATAATGCTCAGCACCATGATACCCAGGAGTTGGTTGGCAATATAATTGTACTATAAAGTCCACACAGATCTGGATTAAAAAAAAGCAAAAAAAAAAGTAAAAAAAAAAAAAGTGAAAGGGACAAGATACCTTTCTGTGAAACTTTTTGGTGGAGATCTGCAATACTATAATGTGGGTACATATAGGAAGAACACCTGTATTACTCAGTTGTAATTAGGTTTGTGAAATACACTTTGATCCTATGTGTGAGGTAGCCGAGGGGAGAGCTGAGGGACCAGGACCAGATGGACTGAGTGTCCAAGAGCAATTATTGCAGCGGTCCACCGGGTGTGTGGGCAAGCAGATCTGTACCATAAGCTGGAGCAGAGCTGCAGCTTCGAGGGCTCTTATGTCCAGGTGTGAGCAACTGGGAAGGGAAACTGGGATCCAGGGGCAGCTGCTGGGCAGACTGGGTTGTCTGAGCCCAGCTGAGAGCGGGGATCCAAACTGTGCGTGTGTATACATATCTGCATGCCTTCCCTCTAACAGATCTTCACCCTGACCAGCCAGGGAGGTGAGCAGGATGAGGCCGTTGGTGCTGTTTGTGTGTGCTGTGTGTGTTGGTCTGTGTTGATCTGTGTGCCTCCCATATGCATTTATGGTGTACAGGTTGGCTTGTGTGCCTGCCTGTCCAGCCTTGCTGCTGGAACTGCAGCAGCCTCCCCTCTGTAGGGCTATGGGATTTGGTAACTTCCTAACATGAACTGGTAATGCTCCTGTGGTTTTCTTTTATTTGAGAACAGCGATATTAGTTTTTCTTGGGAGCTTAAGGAATTGGGCCACCTTTCCATATTTCAGAAGAATTTACAGGCTAAAACAACAGTTACATATGGAAAGAGTCCAATTTTATTTACAGCATTCATAGCTAGAAGCCCACACGGGACTTCATTTCTTTTCCTGAAAATTGTGAAAGCTGCCTGAAGTCATTGGAGCTACTCTGATATGACTGTGAAAGGGGGTAGGGTCATGCCTTTCCTGGTGTGAGAAGGCCGGTCTTCTTTCTGCCTTGCCTTGAACCTTTTTCAGTGGCGATGCAGAAGAGGAGCAGTCGTTGCTTCTCAGAAGTGCAGAGTGCAACTGTGTACCTAGTTTGGGCAAAGTGATGGAATGCTTTGGGGCAGGGATGTTATCTAAACCAAAGTGGAACATTTATGCCTCTGTAAGTGATATATTTTTAAATCGTTATGCACAGTTTTCTTTCCCAGAAGAATGCTTCCTACTGTACTGTCCCTGAATTACTCTGTAGGTTAAATATTTTCTTCATGGGGTGTGTGGGTGAAATGTCTTACAGAAACTTTACGTAGTCTGGAAAAAGAGATTCCCTTTGCACAAAGAGATGGATTCATTCATCTAGACATCAGAAAGCTCTTTGTGGAGCTAAAACAGGTATGTTGTTATTTAATGTTTGCATATTAATTTCTGTAAAGCTGAAAAGGGGCATTCTGGGGGATAAAAAGTACTTGCTAAGTACGGTATTTCACTTATTATTCAGCAGCGTTATGGTCCAACTTTACTTTGTACTTTTTTATTTTTTGACATTTCATTGTGAGAATTAATATGGAGTGTAAATTAAATCTGTTCCTTCACCCTGAATTCGTTTTTAAAGTGACAGTATATTCATTACATTTTAGATGTTGATGAGCAATGCTTCCTATATATGCAGTGACGTGCTTAAAATGCTTGAAAAGACCCTGAGACTTCCACAGGGCTCAGACGACATAGACATTTCAGCAATATACATGTGCCCTGACAATGGCTCAGAGGTGACCTTCAAGCTAAGTGACCAGGTCCAGTCACTAAAGGAATCTGTAAGTATTTCTGAATTATTTCTGTGTTTAAAGCTTGCAATGCTTTATTTACATTAATATTACAAAATGAAATAAATTAGCAGGGTTTGTAGCTCATTACTTTGCCGTTTGCTACTCATAAATGAATGGGTAACTGATTATTTAAACTGATTGAAATGTGCTTGGGGGCAAGGCACAAGTGTTCCTGCAGAGATTCTCTTGGTGGGGAGCTGTGATGTTTTAGACATGCTATGTAGCTGTGGCTTCCAGAAAAAAAAAGAAGACCGTTTGAAAGACTGCTTATTTCATCCATTTTATGTTGGATTTCAAGATCAAGTTTATTACAAATCTAAGAAGTGGGACCAAAGTCTCAGGTTAGTTTCCCTATTACTGGTCTCAAATATTTCTTTCTTACTGTGAAAGGTCCTGCTTCTGCAGAAAGTAACTCAGGGACAACAGAACCTGCCAGCTTCAAGAATGGATGATTATTTGGGATGGCAAGAAATAGAAGAGCAGCTAACCAAAAATTATGCTTATTACTGTGAAATTAATCAATTGCTGAGCACAGAGGCACCATCTGAGGAAGATGTCCATTTCACCTCTTGTCAGGAACAGCTGCTCTTCTCACTGTATGTATCTTGTGTACCTTTTAATACATAATGATCCTGACTGCTACTACCCTGAAGTAAGGTATTATAAACAGTAACTGAATAGATAAAAAGGTTAAAACCTTGCTTTTTGCTGTTGATTACACCTAGTGTTAACAATTTTCTGTAAGCACAAACAGAAAGTTAGAGGGTATTTTTTTTTATTTGACAGTAGTATTTGGGGGGCTAGGCGTGGAAATAGGCTGTGGATTTGCAGGTATCTAGGATTCTACAAGCTATTCTCCCTTTTTTCTTTTCTCACATCCAAGCATTTTCTACCACTTCTGAGCTTGATTCCTGGTACCTACCACTCTAGTGCTGTGCTGCTCAGGATTTTTGAAAAATTTGGATCTGAAAGACTCCTGGGAGATACAGGAAAACATTAAAGAGAAGGTAGTTAGGAAATGCACTAGGACGGGTATTGCAGCCTCAAGTTGCTTTCTGAACGCATCAAGTGGTCACTGTTCTTCTATTTTGGCAGAAAATCCATTCATCTTTTTATTAAGTTGATTGTAATTTGCAAGGGCTCAGTAGTTCTACTGATTACCAACTTTCATGATGTTAAATCAGAGTATATGAAGGGACAAATCCCTGTATCAATAAAGTGTTTTAAAATAGGATAGGATTTTGTTATTCTTGCTTGGCAATGTAAAACATGTGCTTAATGTGAAGTTACACTGTACAGATACCCTAGGTCACAATCTTAGATGTTTAGAAGACAACTATATTATTTATGCTTATGATAATATTGACAGAAGACTTTGCTATTAAAACAGTAAAACTATTAGCTCTAAGCATTCAAGAATCTGTCGGAAATTCCAAAAGCTGCATTGTGGCAGGAATTACATCCACAGTTATTAATAACATCTTGCATTAGAAAATTTATATCACTTTTCCTGTCCCTTTTGCTCTTGGTCAATGGTTGGTTGCCTTCCCTCCCTCCGTGTTTCTAAATAACTATGAAACCACCAGGAGGACTAGTTTTATGCTTCCTTTTATGAGCATCAAAAACACTGATAAAACTAAAAGCCCCCTGGGAATAGAAGCTTGTGTTTAAGTAACATTAAAGAGCAAGAAAAGCTCATCACTATTTTTATGTGAGGTGTTTTGTTTGATTGTTTTTTTTTTTTTCATGGACAAAGCAATGATCTTTTTTTTAATGCAAAGGTGTATTTCAGGACAAGAGGAAGCATTTCTCGATAATTGTTTTCAATTTCAAAATGCTACTTTTTGTACCAGAGCATTTTCTTGTTTGTTTTTTTTTTTAAAGGTTTTTTAGGTGTTTGTTTTTTTTTTTTTCTGCTCGCACAACTGTGAAGTAAAGTCTAGTTGTGCTTAGAGTGATGTCATAACTATGCCGCTGATTTCTTTAGCAAAGGACTCTGCTATTAGTTTTGCAGGCCTGCCTGCCTCAGTTTTGCCTAAGTCAACAGGACTTATAAGTACTCAAAGGGTGCAAGTCAAGAGGATGGGGCCAGTTCTTTTTCATTGGTGCCCAGTGACAGGACAAGAGGTAATGAGCACAAACTTAAACATAGCAAGTTCCATCTAAACATGAGGAAGACCTTCTTTACTTTGAGTGTGGCAGAACACTGGAAAAGGCTGCCCAGAGAGGTGGTGGAGTCCATCTCTGGGGACATTCAAAACCCGGCTGGACATGTTTCTGTGCAGCCTGCTCTAAGTGGACCTGGTCTGCCCAGGGGGTTTGGACTAGATGATTTCCAGAGGTCCGTTCCAACCCCATATCATTCTGTGACTCTCTGTATGCATAAATTAGCAATATAATATAGGCAGAGATTTACAGAGAAATGGGAAAGTGTTCACAAGGTAATTTGACTTTAAAAGAAATCACTGTTTTAATTATGGTATCCTTGGTTTTTGTGTCATTTCAGAATTAATAGTACACTTGAAGATATTTTGTTTGCTTTTGAGGGAAACCCATACTGGAAGGATTTAACAACTTTTGTCAGTTGGACATGTGAGGTGGCTCAACACATGAATGAGGAAGCAGGCTCCACAGGAGATCAGTCAGGTGAGGAAACAGCTACTGCACAGCACAAGCTTTATTCTGATGGCCCTGTCTGTTTTAGAGTATGGTATTCCTCAGAAAGGGAAAAGGTGATGATTTTTGAATTTGTGAACCTGTTTGTGTTTCCATAAACCTTGGGATTCACCAGCTGGTGAATCATTAGTAAGGAAAACTTATAATATACACAGCCTGACTCTGGAAAATAACTGTGATTTTAGTGCCAAGTGGAAAATTTTTAGATTGTCCATTTCTGTTGGGAAAATTCCAACCTGTTAAACCTGGTTGGAGTCTCTACTTTTCCTGACAGAATACTGTTGCAAGACTTCTTAAGTCCAGGATATAAATGGGAGACCAGACTATCTGGTCACTCAGTAAAAGTATTTCTAGGCTGGTTTCATATTAGGCAAGGACTTGATGTTTGATTTCCTTCAACCTACTTCTCCTGTGATATCCCAGATGATCCATCTTCTATTGACTTTGTTGGAATACACTATTTTTTCAGTATTTGGGGAAAACTTTGAAGTAGCTGAGATTATGCTGAGGAATGGGAGATTTTCCATTTCAGAATTCTCTCTCATTAAATATTTGTGTTACTCTTCTCAAGGTTTTAGCGGAGCTGTGAAGCAGGGCGTAATGTGGCTGATCCAAACAGGCTTAAAAAACGACCTTGCCCAATATCACCAGTTTGTTTCCTTTACGTGCTTTCACCATGCCCCAATTTCTTCTGTTTTTTGACCACTTATATTTCCAGCTTCTGAAGGATTTATGTTACTGGTGGATTTTTTTTTTTTTTTTTAAGCTAGCTATTTGCATTTGCAAAATATCTTATTTCTGCTAAAGATCTGATTTTCTGAAGACATTTATCTTTTTTTCATCTGCTCTTTTTCTCTATGGAGCTAATCAGAAATGTGCTGAGTACCTCATCAGTAAGTGGGCAGCTATGGAATGTATGCAAAAATAAGCAGTACTTTTTAAATCAAAGAACTGTGTTAATGAAATGAACTGTTCAAATGTGAATTGATTTGCACAGGTTTTGTAATCTATTACAGTTCCAGATATTTCATTTTTCTGAGCAATAATAGTGAATTTCACAGAACTGCTTTCTCTTTACTGAAATTCCAAGGAAAAATAAATATTAGTGTTGGTTTCAGTGCCGAGTACAGCACTAAGTGGGCTCTGGTGTAATAAAACTAATTGTATTTGAACTAGTTCTGCAGTTCATGTATAATTCAAAAGATATCATATTTTTCCTTATTTTTGGTAAGGAATTGTATTTTAATTTTTCTGTAAGGAATTCTGCAAGGAAAATACAGATGTGCCTTATGTAGAGCTGATATTGATTGATTCTGCATTTAGTTCCTTTAAATCATTCTGTAGGACTAACATCAAACACTTGAATAAAAATTGCTTATTTACTACTGTTAAAATTTACATGATGTATTTCTCTTTCTGCACACATTCATGTCCAACTAAATTTGGTAGGATTTATTCAGGTTGTTTCAGTGGGAGCTGATCAAATTGTTCATGTATGTATTCATAAAAACTTTTTTTAATCAGTCTTTTGATGTTGAAATTTTTATTTTCTCTGCAGATAGGCTAGAAACATCTCTGTGTTCTACACAAAAGCTCAGTTTGGAGACCACCCTAGGTCATTATTTAGCATTTCTGCAAGACCTAGAAGATTATTCCTCATTTATTTCCTGGGCACGGTAAGGTTGAACTAGTTAGTGTAATTTCTTTATTTAACCATTTTCCAGAAATTGTTTACCCCACCTCCACTTTGGACTTTTTTAATTCTTGAACATAATTACCCTGCCTCTTTTCACTAAATTGTGGATGTTTTTCAGCATTACTGGGAAGAAATAGAATCCTGCAGAGAAAGTTATGTCTCTGTGGCTGCCATTCAAAAGCATTAAAAAAAGATATCTCCATCTCTGATGTGCTATCAGTAGTAACCAAAGTGGTAGATCCCCGACAGTTCCAATATACAGTTACAGGGGGTTCTTGTCACTAAGTTACTTGCATTTTAGCCCTGCTACTGTCTAGATGAACAGTGAAACATATGCCATTTAATCATCACTCTGTTTAAAAAAAAAAATAGAAAAGAAAAAAATATCCCTCATTGAACAACTGCAGACTAATTGTAGAGTGCTGCCTCTGCTATTAAGTGCTGTGAACTATTTACCATACTATGCTGGTGATCACAGCTGTTAATAGATAAGAATACTTTCTTAATTACATTTCTGGACTTTGAACTTTATTTTTCATTATGCTGCTATTTAGCTCTTTGCCAAGTTAGTTCGTTGTTCAACTTATCAAATGGAAATAACTACTATCAATGCGAGGAAAGATGAAGAATCAAAAGTTTATAAATGGCACAATTTGAGTGTTTCCTCCACTGTTATACATGTCATGCTTTTCATTCAAGCAGATCTTGACAGGGAATTTAGCAGCTTGATTAGACTAGGCTCTAGAAGCAAAGAACTCCTGGTTTGAGTTTTCAAAAGCTTAGGTATTCTTGGTATCTGTAGTAAAAATAAAATGGAAGTTAAGAAGTAGAATGCAAATTGATATCATGGATGTTTGATGACTTTCCTTTTGTGCTCTTTCCCAATTTTGTTATAAAGATCAATGCCGACACATTTGCTCAGGCAAGGATTTGGATTTGGTCTCAAGTGCTGTTTCTGGAGTATGCACTATTTTCTCTGCATAGTAGCACAACAAAATCACCTGACTTGTCTGAGTGAAGCCATTCCTGTAGTTGACACAGCAATTCCCACACAAACCTTTTAAATAGTTTATGATGTTCTTCATTTTAAGTATTAGAAGAAAACATATTTATGGTGGGGATACTTTCAACTTGAGACCTTTTCATTGGAATGCTCCTTTTTCCATATGCCCCTCAATCTTGACTAATCTTGCACAGCCTAGTAAATGTTGCCTAGTAAATGTTTTTTCTTTTGATAAGTAGTATTGACCTACTGGAAACATCAGTTGGAGCATTCCAATTTTCACTGTGATTTTATGTGGTTTCTTTTCTTTTTTTGTTTTTTCTAGATATTAAAATAATAGTGTTCAGCTATCAGCTGGTCAACTGGAATGGTTTAGCTATGGATAATTTTGATTTTAAAAGTCTTCAGAATTCACAGAAAATTGGAGGTTTTGATTGATTTTATTGATAAGTTCCTTTGTAGAAAATATTAGTTGTGGAGCATAAAAGCTTTGCTCTTTTCAGCAGTTGAAAATGTGACGTACTTTAATTAAAGATGTTTGACTCCTTCTGGCATACAAGCTTGATTATAATTACTGGTATATGTACACTTCTTTAACCTAGCTGCCTACATTCAGGTTTTGATTTGAATGTGGCTGTGACTATTCAGTGAGTTTTGTCTCATTTTTGAAAACAAAAGTGATTGTCATTTGTGTAGTAGCAGGTTTTGTATTGGTTAATTTGCGAACTGCTACTTAAATGATATATGAACTAAAATAAAACTATATTCTAAAATTATAATATATATATTTAAGCAATTCTTGTCTGCCTGCTAGGTAACTAACAAGAAAAAAACCCTTGTGCTTAATTTTTCAGGGTTTTGACATCTTTCAAGGAGTTTTTGAGTAGACAAGAAAACTTACAGACTTCTGGTGAAAAGGAAATGGATCATCTTTTTAATCTTGTAGAAGTCATAAAAGAAATTATAATGCTTGATTTCTCAGCTTCTTCAAACCAGTCTCTAATTGAAAATGTCTTGAATAATACAATTACATGGATGAAAAACTTTGCTGAGGGAAAGAAATCTGCCACCAATTTCTCACTTGCAGTTTCTGAACTCCATAATGAGCTACGAAAAAATTTCAAGCCTCTTCAGAGATTCTGGACAAAAGAGAAGACAGAAGTTTTCTGGCATATAGTGAGAACTGTACTCCATGAACTTCAATCTAGGCTTTCTCATTTGAGTCAAGTAGAAGAGGAAGAGGTATTGGAGACCTTATCTAGAATTATATCTTTCATTACAGAAAATAAAATCCATAATAGAAGTATGCTATTGCTCAAAAATATCCTGACTGATTGGCCAGAGTTAAATATTCCTGCTTTGAACAATCTAAAACACTTAAGTGAAAACTTCCTGAGGAATCTTTATGAGGTCAGATCATCAACTGATGATCATGTCAATGTGTCTTTCAGCACAATTCATGGAGTGACTAATGCCTCTTTATTTCTCTCAAATGCAACTTTTATGTATAAAGTACAAAAATTAGAAGAAATTGTGCACAATTTCTTTAAAAACATACAAAAATTAAACAGTTCTAGTATGGCCTCACTTGTTCCAATGCTTTTCTCTCTGTATCAGAGTGATGATCTGGTCTTAAATAGTGAGAGCAATAGCAGTCTGTTAACATTTCTTTATGAGACTTCAAAAGATATTTCACTTTTTCAAGTATGGCATGATTTGCAAGACAGGGATCGAGTTTTTGATTTTCTGTCTGAAAGTTTTGAGCTTCTCTGGAACTTCACCAGTAGGTCTATGTGTGAAAAATTGCTAATAATTTACAACTACACAGAGTTTCAGGCCCAGTCTCTTGCACAGAAAGGAAAAAAAGAGATGCAAGTTGTCTATAGCACTCTGAGCAGCCTTAAAACTTTGTTTATAGATGAAGAGTTCCAAACAGCTGCCATTTGTTATTTGGAAGAGTTTCTTGATATCTCCCCAGAATGTCTGGTAAATAATGGGTGCATTGATTTTTATCCATCAAACATTACTTCTGTAAATCATTCAGCGGAAGTTTACAGCTTACTTTTGCTTCCACTGGACAGTGTTCTGTCCAATATAACAAACTTGGGGGATAAGGTAAGTGCACCTTCTGCTTTGCACTGCACTTTTACATGGCTTCAAACCTGGACAGAGATTTTTGAAGAAGCATCCAAAATCTTACATTTGAATTCAACCTTTTTTGTCTGTCTAAGAAATGATTTGGCAAATCTCTCAGAAAGTCTTTTAAATGTAACTAATGACGAACTGTGCAATAATACAGCCATGGTTGTTGGAGCTACAACAGCAGCAATGAATCTATTAAAAATCATATCTCAAGGAGGTGGTGATTTAAATGACTGGAAAGATTTTGAAGCTTCGCTTGCTAATCTTCAAAGTATATTTATCAATGCAGTTGATGTCACAAGTTCACTTAAAGGTAACAGCTTAGAAAGTGTTTTAGACACGATGGAAGTCATGATAACCGAATTGCAGAAATCTATACTGAAGGTTGCTAATGGAGAGTTTTTGAATTCTTGGCTTGATACTTTTATCTCAGGACGATTTCAGGGAGAAGATAAGGGTGCTGATGTATTTTCCATTGGAAATTCCCTTTCTACTATTCTCAAGCTCTCCCAAAAAGAACTTGGAATTATTCTCACTGAGATAAAAGACACAACTGCTTTCTTTGAAAGTATACCTCAAGGCAAATATATGGTTTGTATCAGCATTTTCCAGAATATTACCAGGCTAATTTTGGACAGTACTCTGAAAGACATAAGCCATTCACAAACAAACTTTTTATCTCATCTTAATTCCTTTCTAAACTTTTATAGTACAGCAGATGAAGCAGAGGATTGCAACAGATGGATACGTGGATTAAGTAATCTCAGTGAAAAATACAAGTCACTCTCCCACCTTGAAAGTGCAAAACATATTTTGTTTTTACTGAAATCTCTGGGAAACTTTGAGACAGATGCTAAGCTAATGAATGTGATGGACTTTGTTAATTTCATTTTTAATTTGATACTCCCTGAATGTTCCATAACTGATTCTGATGTGATTTGTGTAAATGTTTATTTCAATATTATAGCAAAAACTTTAAAATTTATTCTTCCTGAATTTTATGTAAAAGATGACATTAATGTGCTTGAATTTATTTTTACTCTTTTAAACAACTCTGGAGGGCACATAAAAATGGTTGTTAATGATTTGGTGGGGGACTCACAGAATACATCAAATAAGACCCATTTCAGTCCATCAATCCATGAATTTAACAGGACTTCAAGGATGTTTCTTAATTCTTTTCGCCATGTTCATCTTTCATCAGTAGAACTTCTGGCAGAAATTCAAACTCTTCTGAAAAATAAAACTTCTGAAATGCATGAAAACAGCTCCTTTCATTTGGATATTGAGATTGAACCTTTCTTGCATGAGAAAAATACCAGTTTCTTGATGGAGTTCTTTCAATATGTGATAAGTAAACTTGACTCAGACTTGCAGGATGAACAAAAAACATTTCTTCAGGAACTGATAGAGACAGCAGCCCTGAATATTGAACTGGTAAGGAAAGCACTTGAAATTTTCAAATCTTCTCATTTTACTGGCTTTCCATTAAGAGATGATAAAGAGTTTCTAAAGCATATGGTAGACTTGGTGCAAAATATGAGGAACATGGATGTTGAGTTCTTGATAAGTCAATTCAAACAAGTCCAGGAGAGCCTTGATAATTTCTTTAACAGTATCAAACCTTTGTATATTGAAATGTCTGAGTTAGGAATGTTAACAAAGTTGTGGGATGCATTTGATAACAATTCGTGTAATGGGAACCTGACTGGCTTATGGCAAATAACACGAGTCTTTAAACAAGATGAGATTGATGATGTAGAAGAGATGTTCAAGCTCCTCTTCGATGTCATCAGCCTTATGGAAAGATTAGCTCATGGAAACATCACAGAAGCACTAATTGAAGTATACACTTTCATACTGACTCATGAAGCAAAAATGCCAATGTTTACTGAAGAGGAGTTCTCTAATCAAGTAGAAAGTCTTCTAATGTTACTGGAGACACTGACAGATATGTCTGATGAACCTGCAGAGTCCTCAATTTGTTTTTCTGCGTCATTCTGCTGGACTCTCACAACAGCAACACCTCAGAGTGATCCCACTTCTAAACCTTGTGACTTTGTGTATAGCAATTCTACGCTTAGCTACAATGCAGTCATTGAAGTAATTAAGGAGCTGAAACTCATCACTCTGGAGGACATTTCCTCATGCACTATGGAAGACTTTCAGACAGAAATCACTCACAATCTGACTTGCTTTTTTCATCAGATCAAAGAATGGAACTCTATTCTTCTGAAGTTTTCGGAGCTCCATCATGTAAATGACTCAGTTCTCAAAGAGCTGCAAGATTTTTGGGATGAGCTATCTGCCTATGCTGTGCCACTGCAGGTTAATAGTACATACTCAATTAATTGTTCCTCCACATTGAAGAAACAAGTGGCTTTCCAAATTGTAGAAACACTAGCCAATATGCCAGTGGCGGAAATGGAGATGGCCAAAGGTGTTCTTGAACAGCTGCGTGATCTTTACGGTGATCTAACCTGGAACAGACATTCAAGAACATCCTTTATAAAGACTGTTCTTACAAACTTCAAGAATATGACGAGTGAAGTTTCTGGACTTCTAGATACAGAAGCTGTCCTTTCTCTTTTTTCTGTAATTCAGCCTATAATGACGCTGTCTTCTGTTGGAAACCATACATACTCAATCCTTATGACGTTAGCAGCTTTAAATGGAAACAGTAATATATCTGATAACTTTGAGAACTTCTGGTTTCCTATAGTCACAAGCATAGAAGATTTATTGGTGAATTTTAATGTTAGACATGCACTTGTGTTGCTAGATCAAGAGTTCCAATTACTAAGGCTAGCCACTGGGCAGTCCTCTTCAATTGATCTTGGTGATTTAATACAGCAGTTTAATACATCATCTGTAGATGCTACATTAAGAAATCTTGAAGACATAGAGGAGATTTTGAACAGCTTTCTATGTGAGTGTAACAATAAAAATTATTCTAAAATAATGCATACTATAATTCTCCTTATGGCTAATGAAGATTCATTGAATGACCTGCTGCTGTTTGTAAAAGACATTATTGATGTTCTGGAACTATTCCAAAATAAGTCTAAGGAAGATTATACTGGAATGTTGTTTGTTGATGGTCATCTTAGCAGAGAAAAATTGAATAATACTCACACTGCTAATTCAGATTTGCTTAAGAGTCTTTTTCATATAATCACTGATCTTTCTGTTATAGAAGAAGCTCTGCATACAAACAATACTGAACTTCAGATAGGTGACTTCTTTGATTCATTTTTTGATAACGCACAATATAGAGAAGTTTCTACTCAGTCCCAAAACAGAACTATGGAGATAATGCAAGAGATCTTGCAAATGGTATTTCAGTCTACCACAGAACATGACAGGAACAAAATAACCTTCTCACTAAAGGACTTGCATAAGGATATAATGGCAGAAATGAGGTGAGCATTTTCTGTGTATTCATTTTGACAGTGTGAAATGATGATGATGACAGCTTTGTAAACAGCTCAATCAAAACTTTTATTAATTCCAGTTTCATTTCAGATTTGTGCCTTTGAGTAAAACAATATTTCGTAGCAACTTATATTGTTCAGACCAGCCATACTTGGTATCACATTGTATTGTGTGTACCGGTTATGATGTTTTCAGTCTTCTGTATTGATACTGGAGGTGGTTTTTGTAGAATTATTGTAGAACCAAATATTTGAAGATATTAGTGTTTTGAAATCCTTGCATGTTTGAAAACTGAACTCACAGTTACTGGTGGAAAATGATCATTTTGACTATGGAGCTAAATATTAAGGAATATTTGGGACTAATGTTTTGTAGTTTGTTTTGTTGGGGTTTTTTTGTTTGTTTGGGTTTGCTTTTTTTTTTTTTTCCTATATCCAGATGTAGATATACTGTGCTTGAAATGTCTTCAACTTAAATTTGCTGATAACTTACGCAAACAAGATGACACTTTTTGGAGCTATGGTTATAGCATTACATTGTTCAGTTTAACAAATACGATTTCTGAAGGAATCTTGAGCCCATTTGATTACTCAAATCAAATGTGATCCAGCAGCAGAGGAAAGTCTGCTTTGGGAAAATGTTTACTGGCAATATATTCAATAAAAGTGCTGCTGGACTGGAGTTGCAGCATTTAAGTGACACTCGCTGAATGAATCCCACAAGATGCTAGGGTGTCTTGCTGGTGGAGTCACTAATTCTGCTGACGTAGACCAGCTGAGAAATGGCATACTGAAATTGGTGTATGACTCTGATGTGATATTTAGACCTTTACTATTAATTTTATCCAACTATCTCAAACCAGTGGTCAGCAGAGCCAGGTGTTAGCCAAATCTGTTGAAAAATCAAAAGCAAATACCAGAAAAGTGTTTTTTTCCCCAAATGCTGATTATCAGAAATTTTGAGTAATCTGTTCTTTGCCGTCATTTCAGTATATGCTGTGGGATCTCAGTATTTCTGAAGCCGTTAAGAAAGATTTTGCTTCTTTTGTTAAGACACTTTCTAGCACTTCTAAAGTCTGAAGAAAGCTGATGACTTGCTACCTTGATGAAAACCTTTTTTTTTGTTTCTGTGTATATGTCTTTTTTTTAACAACAAAGTATTATGCTCTGATTTTATAGTACAGACAAAGGTAATAAATGTTAATATTTAAATCCTTATATGATCCATTGATGACTGCAGCTGTACATAGCCTGTTAAAATTTTCTGTGGTACCCTTAGTAAGAAAGTAATGCTTTCTTATTTGTCTACAGGGTTTCTAAAATCTGCAAGATTCTTCAGAAACATTTATATCCTGCTAGCTTCCTACTGTTGCAGAAGTTGCAGTTTACCATTTTGAATGTTCTTAAAATCTTTTCAGGTTGGTTACCACAGTAGTGGCTGAATGGGTTACCATATGTATTCGTTATACAATATTAAGACTTTACTCTGAGAAAACTTTTATAAAAAGCTAATTTGGGTGATGCCAAGCAAGGCAAACATACTGATGCCTAGAAATCAAATCAACAGAGGTTCAGGAAAAATTTTGTTGCAGATCACAAAATGGGATTACTTCTTTCTGGAGAGCAGGATGTCTTGCAGCTCCTCATTGCATTTTTAGCCTTGTGCTCTTTCCCTTCATCCTGGGTTTACTTGAACACACCAGGACCTCTTCTTTTTTATTTGATTCACAAACCCAGCAGAAGACTGTATACACATTTAGGTTTTGTCTACCTTTATTACTGGATATTTTCTGCCAGGCTAGTGCACTGAGTCAAGTCACAGTTCTTTTTTTTTTTTTTTTTTTTTTTTTTTTTTTTTTTTTTTTTTTTTTTTTTTTTTTTTTTTTTTTTTTTTAATGAGCCAGAGTTGCCACAATGTAGCTGACAAAATAGCTGACAGAAAAGAATAAGAATCCTCTGATTCTGGCTGTGTTGAGCCAGTGGACTGGCTAACTCTAGCTGAATAACTCCAACTGGTTGTTCAAATTTTAATGTGTTAAGCTTGTTTTATTCCTTGCATATAGGCCCCCAAGATGAGCACTTTTATAAGCTCTGTATTGCCCTAAGTGTGTAATTTCGCATTATATTTTCTTGGGGGAAACCAAAGCCTTTGCTGTTCAGACTCCATATATTAACCCAACCATGCCCAGAATTGTTTGTGAAAAGCAATTAGGAGGCATTAACCTGTTGTTCTAGTGCAAGGGATGAGATTGGTAATATCTTATGCCAACTTCATTTCCAAACAAAATGTAAAATGTCTTTACAACCCAATCCTGACTATCTTCACTCTCCTGTGACTGGTGTCATTCCAAAAGAGTAAAACAGTAACAATGTTAAGCTCAGAATAAGTAATACTGAAAATGTGTGCCAGGTACCTGGGATCTGTCTTTGACCTCTAAAGAACAGTCTATTGAGAGAACTGAGATTAAGAAACTGTTTTTTTTGTCATTCTTATATCAATACGATGGTCATAGGGATGTTTCATTCAAAACAGAAAATACTATGAAACCTAGTGATAAAAAATGAAAACTGCTTGACTTGATTTGCATTTCTGAGTTGCATTGTATTACTTCTGTGAGCAAGATCAAGGTTTGCTTGTTTTAAAAGCAGCGATGAATGCTTATTATTCTTCCTTTTTGACTTACGAACCAAATATAAGGAAAAGAACAAGGGGGAAAAACCAAACTTGAGTCTTGCATAAACCAGAACTCAGCTGTCAAGCCAAACTCCTTCCCTGCTATCCGGTGTAAAAATCCACTACAGGCAGGGGAATGGAGCTTTTTTCCAGGGACATGGGAGCCACAATCTTGAGTAGAAACTTTTGCCATGGATGATCAGGTGATAAATATCCTCTATATGGATTCTTTATCCCTAGATATGCAAAATGTCTATGGAATGCTGTTTCCCTCCCCTTGCAGGTAGGGTTTGAAAGTTACTACTCACTGGAGAGTTAGTAACATCCTGATGTCTCCACAAGGATATCGGATCAGGGGAGCCTGCCCAAAGAGGAGACAGATGTGGTTAATATACACAGCTTCTCAGGGTTATGCTTCTTACACACAAAGAGCAAACATGAAGTTTTCTTCTCTGGTTCTGTAGCAGGTGTTACTGTTCTTATTATTGATCAGGAAGGTGTAATGGAGAAAAGTAATGGAAATCAAAGCCTTTCTCGCCCTCTGCAAGGATAGATAAATTTAGCCAGAAATATTTCCCAGTGCCTTAACATATCAGCCTTTATTTTCTTTTAAAAATTTCTCTTTTATTATTTTGTCAACTTTTCATCTATTACAGTAATTTCTTTTTTTTAACTAATTAAGCCTGGACATTTTCTCTTACAGAAGAACCAGTTGTTATTGGCAACCTTTTCTGTGCTACAAGCTGTAAAGATGGATTAATGAGTCATGTAGTCCTCTCGGTCATTGAAGGAATCACTCTGGTTCAAGATCATTATCAGGTTTGAGTGGTTTCCACACCTACAAGTGCTCTTTACAACATGCGTTAAACTTTTGAAACTAATGGAAATGTCTTCTTTTTTTCCTACTATCTGAATGATGAGTCCCCACAGAGGCTATACAAAGCTGAGATTTGTATGGGTATAGCTCTGATGTTTTAGATAGTGATACTCAGAAGGAATTCCTTAAGTAAACATTGGTGAGCTTTGAAAGCTGTAAATATAACTGGAATTATTAGAATTCCTATGACTAGAATAACTAGATTGCCATTCAATACCAAACAGCAGCCCATTCCTTTAAATTTTGTGATACTGCTGATTTCATGAGTCAGAGTAGATTCATACTTTTAAATCTTCACAGGAACAGCTGTGAAATCAAGACAGATGCAAATAAACTTCTTGGACAGAGTCATTCAGGCTAAAATAGCAACTGTGGTTACCAGTTGGGGTCAGTCTGTTTTTCTTTAATAGTGCATGAAATTACCAGCAGGAGAGAGTAACATTTGACATTTAGAGACTCATTCAGAGTTGGAAGCAGGCCTTTGGGTAGAATGCGCGTGTGTGTGCGCACAGAAAAAATACTGAAGTCATGCTTTTAGTATAGAATTTTCCACCTCTTTATTAAGTAGCTCTGCTAGTTTGTCTGATATGAACAGCAATGCTTTGAGGTAAACAGGCATCAGAGGCATTACTCATATTCTCAAAGTAGACTTTTGTAGAGCAAATGTCTCTCGAGCCACTGCCATTCAGTGAGCTACTTCCGCAAATATTAAAAAAAAATTGCAAAATCAGAAATGTGAATATTCAGGAGAAAAGATAAAAGAGAATACTACATAAAATATAATTGAAGAAAAAATGTGGATTATTGATAACAAGATTTTTTGGTTTGCTGAATGGAAACTGATGTTTAGAACACTTTTTTGGGAAAAAGATAAAAATGGTCAGCCTAATATAAAAAATTAAAAGCCTGTTTCATTTTGAAATTAAATTTCAAATGAAAATGTTGGCATTTCTTTTAATGGATGAATATCCTTGATAGGCTAGGTCAAATTTACCATATTTTTGATTGTTTCCAAAACTCAAGTCTTTGAAAATCTCTCACCCAGTTTCAATTACAAATAAAATGAGTAAAAGGAAAAAAAAAACCTTACCCATATTCTCACTTGAAAATATGCATCATCTAGTTGCCAAGACTAGACTACTAGAGGCAGTAACATAATCTCATGAATTTGCTAACCATATGATCACTGTGTTTTGCAGGATATTGAAAGAATGTGGCCTTCTTTCAACAAGGGGGATTGTGAGAGCGTGGCAAATGTAAACCAAAAACTGTCCAGTACTTTGGAGAGCTTTCTGACTGCCTTACAGAACACCAGCACTGGCAGCTGTGAATGTCAAATAATGTTGGAGAACACACGGAGAAGACTGCAAATGTAAAGCCCAAACGGTTCCTGTTAGAGATATGATTTTCTGCATATGTCTGTGTTTTAATTATGTAATTACAGGAGGAATGCTCTTTATCAAAGTATCTTTAAACTTTCATTAAACTGAAAATTGAGTGCACATAATGCACAAATTATTTAAACAAAATTTTGGATATTTCTCAAAGCCCTTACAGTTTTGCTGAGCACTTGCAGCAGATCTTGCTACTTCACAAAGAGAATGCTTTGAATTACAACTAAGAAAATTTTCAGTGTTCCATGACCTCACTTAGGTAAAAATTTTGATATCTTAATTTTTTTTTAAAGCTGTTTTGCTATGGCCTTGTGCTCTCAGCAGCTGGATATGTTCTGCAAAATATTGAACATTCGGATCAGTTCAGCAGTTCAAAGAGTCAGAAACATAGGATGGTGCTTGTAAACTGACAGGCTTGAACTCCAAATAATTTCAGATATTTTTTATTCCCTTGAGGAAAAATAACAAATTTTGAGTAAATGAATAAAACTGCTACTACAGTGTATTTCAAACTTGCTGTCAGTTAAAGTGGTCCTTGTTATAATTGTTGCTATGCTGGTTTGACTTTTGGATTGTTTTCATAATGGGCTTGAATGGTCTATGTGAATTATTATAATCATACAGAAGAACTTGAGCTTAGATGCTTCTCTTATGGATCATAGACTCATGCCCAGTTTTTTAATGGTAAATAATACCTTATGTGTGTATATTCTTTATCACTTAAATTACAATTAGTAATTTGAACTGCAGTGCTTTGTATCTCGATTTTAAGAGTGTGTATTCAGTACAAAACTTGGAAGTGAGACATTGCTAGACCTGTGCTTCTCCATAAGCTGGTTTGCTCTAGCACTTAGCCATCATGGGAAGATCTCTACATTTGCAATTTCATTTAGACATGAAATATGATGATCCCTGCACCACATAAATACAGCATGAGAAGGTCTGTAGAGCAGCTTACTGCATGCACAGTGTGTGCACATAGAGCATAATGTGACCATATGCTCTCAAAGAGCATAATGTGACCTTTTTGCCTCATTTAGTTGCTGTTTCACTATTCAAGTTATACTTTTTACATAGTAATGTCAATGACTTAGTTCTGATAACTTGTGAAACTAAGGCTATCATTTCAGGGTGGCTGACAATTTGGAGCTACAGTTGTCAGAAAATCCAGCGGCAGCTTTTCTGAACACTTTTAATCTTTTGAATGGTGGGTTCCAGTTTTCTTCGCTTTTGTACAAGTCACTGCTGCATAATTTTGCAGGACAATAACTTTTTCATTATTCTTCGAACTTTAAAGGGATACTGCTTATGGAGACTACTGACTTAATGCAATATATTTTCATTATACACATGTGCACATACATGCGCTTGAGTTGTCACAGGACAGCATAACTTACTCTGTTGGAGCCTGTCCCATGAAATGAAGACATTCATTAGAAAGAAGAGGAAATTTAAGTTAGTGGAAAACGAAAATCTTAAAGGACTAATGGCTGCTTCATGAATTTCTGATGTTCTCATAACACAGGGATGTGGAGTAACCTGTGGTCTTATAGGATAAGGGAAACAGATACACAAGCCCTTCAGTCTGCCAGGAGAGTGACCTTTACATTTGAAGTAGTGAATTACATGATATGAAGTTTTTGTGTCCTTTTTTACCCCTCAGAATAAATCTATGAAAAGGATACAGCCTGTGGGAAACTTAATTAAGCAGATTGGTACTGTTGGCACTATTTTTCTTCTCTTCTAGGTGTGAAAGTCAAAGAGTGTGTGCAGAATCTTACTCAGCTGAGGCTGGGCATTGGTTCTTCTGTCAATATTTCTGAAGAAACTGTCAGTACCATCTTGGAATCCAGCATTTCTCATTCAAAGGTAAAAGATCAAAAAGAGGTGTTAAATTAATGGGTCAATCGATAGCCTGATGTGCCAGCTGAAACAAAACAAACCACTTTGTGCGGAATCTTATATTCACTTGTCACTTCTATGTGGAATATTTATTGAGATTTAGGACTTGGAAATAATAATGTGAAGCATTAACAGATCAATTTATAGTAGCATAGTCTTCTGGTTTAAATGGCACTGTTTCATTACTTTCAGACACAGAATTTAAAGCTTTTCTGTCTTGGTACTATAGAAAAGGTGAGGATTCCTGGAGAAATTATTTTGCATCTTCCCACCTTTGATCCTTGCAGTACAGAGTTGTCTGATTTTTTTTTTTATTTGGTATAAACTAATCAGGTCAATCAAGCAGCCACTGGGTGTCACTGATGCTCCACCTGCAGAAACAGGTTGTAAGGTTGTCAAAAGCTTGGCTATTAAAAAGGCAGCTCAGGCTATTGTAACTACTTATAGGGGATTTTTTTCTTCTGCTTCTTTGGCCATGCTAATGCCTTCACTGTTAGCTTGTTATTTTGATACCTGTAAATGGTACTCTTGAAGAAATTCAGTTCACAGGTGCACCTGTGATCTTTTGGAATATTAATGCTAATTGTTTGAATTTTCAGATGACTTTCTAGCCTTAGTTTTGCGAAAGTCCTTTGTAGAGTTTAGATATATGTCCACATCTCACATTAGCATATCTATACGGAATTTTTTGTTTGCTTAAGTACTTAAATCCTCCCCTGCTACAACTACAGCGTTAAAGCCTATGTCTCTTAGTGATTATGCAAGATGCTCGAGTACTTTTTTAAGCTATAATTTAGGCACATCCTTTATGTTTATGGTATATATAACTCTAATGATAGTTGTGGAGTAGGAGTTTGGATTAGCTCTGATACTTATAAAGCTGCAGGGAAAGTTCAGAGGGATGTAATCTACTAGATAAGATGCCAAATGGGTTAAAAAATGGATATTGATATTCATATGGAACATGAGGAAATAAATTACAAATTGTATCACAGAGTCAAATTTCCTCCAAAAGAAATTGACCAAATCAGTATCCTTTTTGGATATTGTTCAAATCAGGATCATTATCAGCTGCTAGTAGAATTATATTTATATTCATATTCTGTTCCTTGTACATGCAGAAAAAAGGGAAAATGTAAATATATAGGAAATCCTTTGCAATCACAAAGGCAAAATTCTATTCCAGAATAAAAATCTAGATGTGAAATTAATAAATTGGAAATGAGAATGTTCATAGGAGTTAATGATTTAAATTGCATATCTTGACCAGCTTTGGCTCTGAATTTTATTTTCTTGGGGACCCTCTCCCTCACTGAGTACTGTTACTAGCTACAAATGCATTCAGTGGAGGCAGTATAGGCAGGTTGTCTCCTAAGGCGCACAGGGGAGCTCACAGCACTGTACTTCGGCTCCTACAGGCTTCAAACTTGGAATTTTTCTGGACTTGCTGCCATTTGTTTTCTTTCAGGCATTTCAGGAGAAAGGGTAGCTAAGAACTCCTGAGATGTACGGGTTGCAAACATCTGTCTTTTGATATGACATTTTTGTAGGAAGAAACAAACCATCATTACACAAGGAGTTTTTATGATAGTTTTGCCCAAGATCTGCTTAGGCACTTGTCCCTTCATCCAATATTAAATAATAACACTTCAAAGGAAGCATTCCTAAGGGTTAAATTTATGTGTCCTCTGAAAAAAAGGAAGGGCCATATTGTTTGATTTTAGTGATTCATACATCTAAATTTTGAAACTTGAGTGTTTCTGCAACAAAGGTGTGTATCTGCTAGAATGGGTACGCTCAGCATTGTAAATATGCCTGCTTATGGTATGATTGCTCATAGACTGATTGACTGACCTGTTCACAAATGAAAGTAAATCTTTATGAGAAATATACTTCATTTCTTTATATGTATATAGAATATAAAGTAAGAACATATCAATCTGATATAGAGTTCATTATTCCAGGTCTGTCGATGACTGCAAATGGTCATGTTACTGTGCCACAAATTCTCACCTTATTAACTATAAAAGAAGGTGATACATTTCAGGGCGAAAAATTTCTAATACGTATACATTATGACAGGTTTTTTACAGTGCCTTTCTGGTAGCTTTAACTGGAAGATGTGATGAAGAACTACTTAGCCTGCTGCTAAAGCTACCTGAAAACAGCAAAACTTCCCTGGTAGTGGAAGAATTATGTTCTTTAACAGCACTGGACATGTATACCATGTTTGTAATGATTATGCAGAATTTAAACGTACGTCATATCTTTTACAAGGTAAGATGGGAAAAAGAGCATTCAGTTCCTATGTTTTGTTTTGAAGAATAAAATACATAATCAATAAATAAATTAATAATGTCTATTACGTTCTTTCTCTGTGGAATCAAACCCTGGACATAAGGTATTTTTTGGTCTTCATTCAGCTCCATGAACAGTTGAAGAATGGGGTTGGTAGATGCTACTGTATTCCATTTCTTGCATCCTGAGGAAAATTATCATTGAGGACTTGATTATAAGAGCTTTAGAGAAAACACAGAAGATAAGAGACATAGTTTTATTAAACTTTAGCAGAGTTTGTAGTTCATGCAATTAGTCACTTCTGAATTTGTAAGTGTGGAAGACTGATCTAGCATGATTAGAACTAAAACAGGCCTAGGAGATCACATTACAAGAGTTAAAGAATATTTTATAGGAGAAATTCATAGGCCTCTGGAATATATTTCACTTGTTGTAGAAATCATGTTGGTAATTTATGTGGCTCCTTCAGGAACGAGCTTTGCCAGCTTTCAGGATGAGTCTCTTCTATAGGGCAAATCTATATTTCATATGACCGAAGTCAAATGACTTTGACAAGAATTATACAGAGCCAAAACTATAACGAAAGGGATACAGAAATCTGTAGCAAAACTGTATTATCTGTACATCTGTGGATAATTTGGGATCTAATGTGGGTTTTCAGTGAAATTATATTTTAATATGTAAGGGCAAAATTATTGGATGAGATTTCTGACAGTTAGCAGACATTATTTCAGTTCTTGATTGACAGAACACAAAATGTTTTAAGTACAAATAGTTGAAAAATAGTTACAATATTGGGAGGAAGAATATTTTGTTCTAAAGTTGTAGATGCTCAGTTGTATTCTGGAATGTTGCATGCTCAGTTAAACAGTTGATCACACACATTTAAAAACAAGGCAATTTCCCAGAATAGGTTAAGGTGCCAGAGGGAAAAGATTTCCACTTTCTGAATTATTTGCCGTCCTAGTGGGAGGAAAAAACCACAGGAAAAAACGCAGTGCTTATTCTGATGGATTTTTCTATTGAATCATACTGAAGCATAATGAATTCCTAGGAAATAATAAAAAAAGTTGCCAGCACATCCTAAATTATAATGGAAGTTCTGCTAATTTTTAACTGAATATGATTTTTTTTTTTTTTTTTTAATGTGTAAAACCAGGTGAAGGCTGAGGAGAAAATTAAGCACAGACATTATTAGAGTGGGAAGCCAAATAAAAGTGGATAAAATAAAGATAATCAGAGGAAACACCTGAAAGTATATAATGAGATCATATTGTTTTTATTTTCATGCATAGGCAGGTAACAATGAATCAGTTTGTATTACCATGTCATCTAAATAACCTGTAAAAGCAAAGCAAACAGAGAGAAAATTCATAATGCCAAAACTTGCATGGTGGAAACAACAAATAGCCAATTGAACTTTAGTCAAGTAGGGAATGAAATACAATTATTTTAGGTAAAAGCAGTTCATATGAAAAATGCAAAGGGACGGACAGTGTGACAGGAAATTTTGTTGTGTAGTGTGATTCCTAAAGCAATTACAGTGGTTGCTAGTTTTAATTTAAGTTATTAATTAATTTTAAAATATTGAACTGTTGCATTGAGCGTCTTGAACCTGTTGAAAGAAAAGTTCTCATTTACACTGATTTCTGAGGGGACAGGATGTTGCAGATCCCATTAGCATCTTGGGTTGGAGAGCTCTCTTCAGCTTGGAAGGTATAACCATGTTCTCTGGATTTTAATTCCTGTTCTGTCATAGGCCAGTTCTAGTATTACTTTAGACCTTTTCTTTAGCTGAATTTGAGAGTAACTGGGGAGTTACACTATAAGGAGTTTTGTTAAACATGATTTGCAGAACATTGTATAAGCAGTTTGAGAAAAAGACTGAATAATTTTAAGTGCTTCATGGAAAGCTTAAAATTTTTTTTCTAATTGGAATTTATTATTGTGATATTTCCTTCTTTTCCAAGGTTAAGATACCATCTGAGATAGGCAATGTACTAAACATGCTACTGGATGTGGTTTCTAGTATCAGCTCTCTTCTCGATAAAGCCCACCATATCATGGAAAACCTTCCAGTGTTCCTCCAAGGAATTCAAGATATTGGTGTGCTTGACATCTCTGCATTGTGGCAGGTATATGTATCATTTTAATATGCAAACTTAATTCCCATCATGAGGGGTCTTTTAGGGATGTGTACTAGTAGAAATTGTGTCCTAGAAAGTTGGGAACTTAGAAGAGAGTCTATAGACCCAAGGTAGATTCATTTGATCTCTTTCAAGACCTCTGGCAATTTTGAGTCTGTTGTTGCACTGTTTCTGTCATCTCTTTCTTTGCTAATTTATGAGATCATAGCCTAAATGAATATGGGATTAGGCTACTGATTAATAATAGCGTGTATTAGCTGTGATTTGGAAATAGCCTTGCCGTTTCTGCTGGTGTTGTGGGGTTTGGTTTTTTTGTTGTTGTTTGTTTTGGTTTTGTTTTGGGTTTGTGGTTTTGTTTTTTTTTTTTTTTTTATGACCAGACAGTTACTCTGTTTGTAAGAAATAACTTTGCTTTTTTTAAGGATAAAATTTCAGGCTACCATGTGCACTTTCTGTATCTGCCGTATGTTTCTGTTTGTATCATTTAAGGTTTTTGTGGGATAGTTCTGCTTGACATTTTAAAAAAAGCGGCATAAAGTGTGAGTGAGGATATTTCTTTTGACCCTGTCTTTAAGGGCAGTTGCTGTTTGCACATCTACACAGATAACACTGTGTTCGCTGGCTCTGATATTAATCAGAAAAAAGATTTCTGTTTCTAACAAGGTCCAATTCCATAAGAACATCCGCTTACCCCTATGGCATTCATTACCTTCTGGATTTGCTATTCTCTGTGGAAAGTTTAGGATTGAATCTGGTTCTAAAATTGCAAACCTCTAAAAGATCCCTCAGTAGTAAACAATGCAAACTGGTTTGTGACTACAGTACAGAGTAAACACTGCCTTAAATACTGTTGTTCCTAGTGATATGAACCTGTCTCAGTATCTAATCTGTGTGACAGTCACTTTGTAAAATACCGTTTTGTGCACATTAGTTTTCGTTTTGAGCCTCTCTTCTTTGGGCTGTCACGATGAAAGGTGGCTTTCATCAAATGTTTACAGCTTTTCTGCTTTCCTTAAACTAGTTCTGTTTGTGTCCTTTGAACAAAGGAAGTAGTCTTTTTGGAGTGAAGTGGCAAAGTTGCTTATTTGATAAAACAACCTCTCAGAAGGTCCTGTTCAAAAAAAAAATTGCTAAGGAACAAAAAGAACAGCAGAGGGCCATCTGGTCATGGTTTTAATCTTTGCTCCATGGCAGCCCATATTATTCTGTAATATAGCATAGATTTAACCTTGGAATTTTGGTTCCTTTTTACGTCTTGCCTTTTCTGGAAACTTTTTCTGATAATAAATTAGATGTTTGATGTTTTGAAGGGCTCTTCTGTCTTGTATCTTTTTCTCACTTTGTAGACTAGTAGAAGTTGTTTATTTTTAAGTATCCTTTCCTTGTCAGGTTTAACAGGATTTTTTTTTTTCTACTTTGTATTAATGCCTTTTATTATTGATTTTTTTTTTTTCTGCTTTTCTATAGTGCCAAACCTGTGCTACTGAATAAGTGTGCTACTAAAGTGTGGATATTGGTTATTCACTTTCCCACCTAAATATTTTCTTCTATTTCCATCCTTCTGATTTTTTATTTTCGTGATAACCAACTGCAAAGTAGTTCAGTGACTAGGAAGATTCCCAAATAAAGTATGTAAAGGTTTTTAAAGTAAAAGTATGTGGACCTTCAGCATAGAGTAAGACAGATTCTCCTTCATTAGCTTCTAACTCAAAAAGTTATTTTGAAGTTGATTTAAAAAAATATAGATTTAATTACTTCTATAATGAGAGGTAATAAAGTAACTGTCAATTGTCCATGTGGATTTTTGTCTGAAAGACAAAATGAAAAGCAAGAAATACTTTTAAATTATTTGTAAAATGTGGAGTTGAATTTGTGTGCTACATATTGCGTAATAAAAGATGTAAAAACTCAGTATCTGCCAACGGGATCAAAGATAACCTTTTGTGAACATCCATCCTATATAGTTCTCTCACTTTATCAAAGCCAAATTTTAGGAAACATATCTTATTGAGTTAGTGGATATTTAGTTGAAAGACAGTAAGTAGATTCAGGCTCTTGGTGGCAGCTTACCGCATAAATATTCATTATTTGAATTTCAAGTTATTTTGATTGGAACCAGAATTAATTAGCAAGTTTGTGCTCTTTGACTGAAATAAGCCTCATTTATCCTTCTAGTCCAAATAGTCACTAATAAGGATTCAAAACCACTTTTATTCAGCTTAAATAAAGTTTATTCCTCCAGTAGATCCCATGCCAACAGATTCATTCAAGAGCAGTAGATGATGATGATGTGAAATATGGATATTATTTAATTGCTATGATGTATGCTGAAACCGTATGCAAAAAGTCAGATTTTGGGAGCAGCCAACACTGAGTTTTAAATAACACTTCTAATATTCCTCCAGGATTACTAAAGAAGCACCTGGCACTTCAGTAAATGCATTGAGAAGGATAAACTGTTTCTAACAGCACAATCTCTAAACTGTCTGTGAATTATTCTTTATGTGAAGTGCTGTGCTACTTTGAAAACTGACTCTTCTGTTTAAAAGATATCATTCTGGTGATAAAATGCTAATTTATTTTGGTGTCAAATGTATTTGGTTGACATGTCACGGTCTTTTATCTATTTGCCAGTTGTGCAGTCTTCAAATGATATCGGATAGTCTAGTTACATTTTTCTTGACAAGCATCTGCATCAGGCGGGCCAATGCATCCTTCAGTTACACTCTACAGTACGTTGCCTTGCAGTTGTATCCTCTCTTAGAACTGTGCACCTGTACAGCCTTCCATGAGATACCAGTTACATTTTACCATGAGATACCAGTTACGAGCACATTTTTTGAAAAATGAGGCTGCACAGAGGAGGCTGGTCACTTTTGGTTTTTTTCTTTCTTTTTTTTTTTTTTAATGTGGTGAACGATGGCGCTTAAGCCATGAAAGCAGTCAGATTGCTCTACACATTAGATGTATGCTAGGCATGAGCAAATGGCAATAGTAAATGCTTGTATGACCCAATATGTGCAAAAACTAGAAGAACGTTTAACAAGTTAAAAGACTTACTTGAAAAACAGGCTTTTAGGGCATGTGCACTTGAATGTATTTTTTTTTTCTAAACAACTGTTGTCACTGCAAACATATGCAAAATGGTTTTGGTTCTTTCTGCTGTCTTTGTGCTACAGGACTAACCTACTAGAAGAGCAGACTTTGTGAAAACTAAAATTGTCATCAAGAAATCTCTAGTCCAGTTGTCTTGATATTTTCATTTCTTTTCTGCCTAACCAATACATAGTGTTGTTTTTTTTTTTTTTTTCAAAATTTAATGTAGTATGTTATACCTACTGTCTTTCATTTAGTAACCTGGCAATTAAAACAGCATTACTTTTTTTTTTTTTTTAAACTCCCATGATAAAGGTGATCAGGAGAATAGAGAAGAGCACAGCAGGCCCTCATTCTTGTAGGCAGTTTCATCAGCCTAATTTTGTCAAGCTCCTTGGATGCCAATATTGAGAGAACACCAGGGCTACTCCCTGAAGCTACTAAAGTAACTTTGATTCATCTGTATTTCTGTTTGTTTGTTCTAGTTCTTGCAAGGTGGGCAGTTCAGAAGTTCAGCTGTTGGATCCCTGGAGTCTGTAATCAAGGCAGTGTGTAAAGAAGAATCTTCATTTTTCAGCAATGCAAACCTGTTCATTGACATGCCCAGAATCATGGGACTCTTGGAAGACAATATGGCAAAATATGGCATTCCTGAAGACTCAAGTAAGAAAAACTATCAATCACAAGTTGCATGTATGCATTCAGAATTTAGAGACTTTTTTCCGTCTTGAATGGAAATGTTTATATACCAGCTGACATCTCAGTTGACACTGTAATCCTGAGCACAACGATTGATCAATAAAAGTTTTATGGCGATGAGATAATTGTGGATGAGACAGAAGGGATTCTGGTTGTTTTCTATCTTTGCTAATAATAAATAAGAATATTCCTGTCTTAGAGACATATTTATTCGAATTTTTAAAGCACTTTGTATTAAAAATATATCTTTGAGATACACGATTGAGGATTTATTGCTGCATGCCTTTCTTCTGTGGGCACAAAGCTGCGGTATTATCGTGCAGTAAAATATGCAAGCCCTCTGGATAAAATATTTTTTTTTTATAATTGATATTCCTATTTTCTTTATCAAGTGCCCAGAAAATCTCTTCGCCCTTATATAATTTCACCTTTGCTCACTTTCTTCAATATACACTTGAATTACCCCATTTAATATAGTTAATAACCTTGCTAGTGCCTCAGTGGCCCTGTGCAAGAGAAAAATACAGTGATAGTGTGTCACTCAGGAAGGATCTGTGACTGTGAATCATGGCTCTATCATCTTTGAGTTTGTGCAGCCAGAAACTGACTCTGGCTTGGCTGGGACCCTTGGGAGGGAGCCAGAGCTCTGCTGTAGCCTTCGTCACTCGTCTGTAGGATAGCAGTGAGCAGGCAGCTCTGCTTTTCTTTCCCATTTGAAGAATGGAGTTAGCAGGATGGCTAATGAGAGAGACTGTTTGGGACTTAGTCTCTCTGAAAGATGTTAGGCCAGAAGCACTATCTGTTTCTTAATGTTTTGTTTTGTTTTAAATATTGTCACAGCACTGGAGTGTCGTAAAACCTTTTACTATAGGACCTTGAAAAATATCTTTAAAGCATCCAATTAGTTCCAGCATTCCTGTAAGTGAATCAAAACTGTTTCCCGTATTTTACAAATTGGTAAATGAGGCAATGGAAAATGAAAATTAAGAAATTTCTATGACACCACAGAAACTTGATTTGTATTCTTTTACAGTGATTAACTTATGTATTTTGTGTACCAGGCACTTGCCAATGACATTCTGAAAATCACAGGAAACTGAGATTAGCAAGTCTTCTGTGTCCGTAGCATATTGATGCTACTGAGTGGCCAGTTTGGAGCCTCTTAATTCTTTGCTGTCTTTTAGCAATGATTGTATTTGGTAATGATTGTTTCCTTTAAGAAAGTAAACATTTGGGCAAAGAATGGGGTTTTCCTAATGATACATTTCTGAAATTTGTTTCTTTAACTTTTGGCAGGATTTCAAATGTTTTTGGTCTGTTTTTCCATTATGTACAATAATTTGTCTTCCTTGAGAAGTCAATGGCATTATTTAATATTTCCTCACAGCACTGAAAATGGGATATTTCTAAATCCACTCATAATAAATAATAAAAAAAACCCCAAACACATGGGCTGGTCATAAAAATGTAAATGTTTCGCAAAAGAAACTCATTGCCTTTGCTTGAGTGCAAGTGCAGTGGGATATCTTGGAAGCTATTTCTTGGATCCCAGTTCTGAAGGACATACACCCTAATTATTAGAGGCATTAATAGCCCCATCTGATGTAGGAACACAGTTTTGGGTTAAGGAATGGACAATTGATTAGCTTTTTCAACTCAATAAGTTAACAGTCATGCCAATTTTTTTCCCGGGATTTCTGGTAGTTTCTTGTGAAATTATACAAATAAAGAATCTGAAGGAATTTGTGTACTCCTTTCTTAGATAGGAAAAGAAAGCTATGGAACAACTGAGGGTGTGGATTGAGTCTGTTTTTTTTAAGGGGACTCTTCTCTGAGCATTCGTTTTGTGAGCAGAGGTTTTGCATGTGTCCTTCCACTCTAAAATGCACTTATGTAATTTTTAGGATAGAAGGGGTTCACAGGCTGCTTTTCACAAATGTGAGAAGCCCTTTGGATTCTAATTCATTTTTTCTTTTTTTTTTTTTTTTTTTTTTTTGTCTAGTATTTGTCTAATGTCTAGGGTTCTTCATCCTCAACACTCTCATGGACTGGGGATAAACAATTTTTATTTAGGGACCTGTAGTGATTGCTTAGTGATAGTTGGATGGTATTTGGCATGGTGCTGAGGCAAATCCTAAGTCAAGAGTCAACCTTTTCTTAAATAAAAATAATAATAATCCAACCTCACCTGTGTTGTCTGTCTTAAATGTGAGTCTGTCTTTGTTTTTGCAGGTCCATTTTGCTTGAAGCTTTATCAGGAGATTTTGCAGTCTTCTAATGGGGCTTTGCTATGGACTTTCCTGAAACCTTTATTACATGGGAAAATACTGTACAATTCAAACATCAACATGATTGACCTGGTCATGGAGAAGGTGAGTACCAAAAGAAACACTATTTCTGTTTATTGATTTTGCCTTTGTACTTCATTTTAAAGGTCCACTTCTTTCAGGGTAGGTAGAAACAATCGGATAATTGCCTTTCAGAAAACTGAATCCACCATGCCCCCAAGTTCTCACCTTGTTCCCACTTTAAGCTTAATATTTCTCTTAACTTTCATCCTGATTGTTACAGTTGCTTCATCTCAGTGTGAAAAGCAGAATTTTGTTCTTAAGTCTCTTAAACCTTGTATAGAAAGATCAAAAGGAACACGTTAGCAGAAGTGTCATGTGAATCATGCTGTGTCAAGGTGTTGGATATATGTATTACAAGTCAGCTTTTGCCCTCATCATTTAATTATGATGGGAACTCTAATAGGGCAGCACAGGGAACTGAGGGGATGGGATCCACCAGGAATGAAAGCCTATTCTGAGTGAGTCACTGAGCTGTGTTTGGAAAAAAAAAAAACCCAAACAATCTATAATGCATCCTTCTTGATTATGTTTCTAACACCAGTAGCATGAATGATCAGTAGTAGCTGAGCTGCCATTTGTGTGGTTGCAGGTGACTTGATATTATTCAACAGTTTTATTGTCTCTGCAGTTTTGCTATGGTAGGTGTTCTGTCTTGAGCATGGTTATCTGCAATGAGATGTTTGTTCATTACTAGCTTTGAAGCACTTCTGTAAGAGGAGCAAATTTTCCTTTTACCCTGCAAATATATGATTTTTACCCTGGAATATCAATTAGGAATTAATAGAAGTACAGTTTAGGTTAATTTAAAATCTAGAAAAAAAACATTACTGTTTGTAAGTGGTACACAAAAAGACTGTAGTAACTTTAAATGTGATAACTGTTTTCCACGTAAATGAAGTACAGTGTATTCTGTACTTGTGCACTAGAAGATAGTAAAAAAACCCGAAGCCAAAAAGCACATGCTAGGTAGCAGATACTAGGTAATTTTATAGTTTCTGCTGTGAATCAGAAATAAACTTTCAGTGATTTCATATTTCGCAGTTAAATAACTTAATTCATGCAACAGGTCATCTCTCTGGAGTTGAGTATAATTAATTTTAAATTTTTAACCAGCTAAAAAATGAAGCTGCTCTTGATGTTCAATAGATCAAAATTCTATAAAGAATGAGTTGGAAGAAATGATGAAAATTCCACATTGTTTTGAATACATAATTGTATTATTTATTACAATGAAATTTAGAATAATGTATTTAAGAAATTTCCACATTATTTTGCCAATTAATATGCCAAACCCACATTCTTAAAAAGCATCTGTAAGATAAATCTCCTGACAGACATTGTATTTGCCTATAGATCTTTTACTGAAATCAAGACTGAGTAATACAATTCAGAATGAGGTTTGCTTGTGTTCATTTGAGTTTGGTTCTTTCTTTTGTTTGTGGTGGTGTTTTTTTTTTTTTTCGAATGCTCTGGGACAATACAAAGATTCTAGTATGTGCCTCTAGCACAATGTCTCGTTCTCTTTATGTATTTTTCAGACTCACAAATGTTCCATCAGTTTATTCAGGAATCTGTGTTAAATACACTCCCACCCTTCCTCCAAACCTGTAGATTCAACAAGCAATTGTGGATGTGTATTTGTTTATGTGTAAATCTAAAAGTAGTAGGAAAGATTCTTCAAAAAATTTTTAATTTGTTTTATTACAGAAGCTTATCAACTGTTGCTTGAACAGAAATAAAATTTAAATGCAAAATATTGTCCCAGTTATCTCAAGTGCAACTACTAAAAAAAGACCCTGTAGCCCTTACTAAGACAATTCTACTGAAATTAGAACAGAAGTTCTGATTTCATTTAGACTATATGACCATATGGCAGCTATTTGTTACAAGAAAAAGGTAGAGGATTAAAGCTAAAAGGAACATTGATGTTTGTATACTGATAGATTCTGTAAGTTTTTCACATGCACTACTTTGTTTCCAGACTGTATAATTGATCATTCTTAAATAAATTGTGAGATTGCTGGTTTTAGCTTCTAAGAAGGCAGCAGTTCTAATGTGTAGAATAACAGTGACCATCACAGATGCAGGCTGCAGTGCTGACTGGGAGCGAAAAATGTTCAGTGATAACTGGCATCCAGGAGTTCAAAGACCACGTGTGATGTCTTTGAGCCTTGCTTTCGCAACATTTTTTTTTCCGTTGATGAGGTGATCTTATGAAAGTATTTCTTATTTCAAAAGATTCTCAGAATTGATCTTATATTCAGGCAATCATATTAGGACAGCTTTGTGCTATTTCTTTGTAATTGGAACATTCAGGGAAAAAATAAATTAAATATAGCAAGGCAATTGAGAAATGAAAGAAACAAAACTAGCCTAGCAAATTAATTAATGTTTCCTGTCTTTTTGTCTAGTATAAATAGAAAAAACAATATTGAGTTGCATAAGTTCATATTCTAAACTTACATATCCTCACTGGCTCTGCATAAGCACACTTGACTTGTCAGCCTGTTAAAAGATGTCATTACAAAAGCAGTTCAATAAGTTCAAAATACCATTTTTATTTATTCTCGCATCAGGAAGGGGCTTAGAAATATTCAATCTAAACAGGATGGTAGTTGATATTGAACACTCTAATTTTAATCAAAGGCAATATCCAGCCTAGATGTTACAAAGAATATTCATTTTAATGGATCTTCATTGATTAGGAAGAAGAAAACTTGAAGAGAATTTCTATTAAACATCAAAGTCCCTCTGGTCATTAGCATACAAATTCACAAGAATTGCTTTACCATGTAAGATTAAACATTTCTCTTGCCCCAGGTTCTGATTCCTACTGTAATTAGTAAAGGCTGTATAGGGAAGAAGAGAAGAACATGTCCATAAGTTGATATTCCCCCCAAATACTGTCCCAACATCTGAAAACTTGAGGGTCAGGCTTGTCAGGACATTACTGCTATCATCTGTCCACTTCCTTTTGTATTTTATATAAACGCTTAGTACTCATAGTGCCTGTGGTGAAAATGTTCTGCATCAACAACTTCCTCACTTGCTTCAACTTCAACTCAGGAAACTTCTTTTTTAAAATCCTGTGTTTATATCTCCCAAATATATTTATTTTAATTCTCTATTTTCACTACTATTTATTGTAATTTATTATTATTATAGCAAAATTAAAATTTACTTAGTACAGACTTCAGAATTATTAGTCTGTAGTCCCCTAGTTTCCCTAGCACCTTTTATGAATAACATTGCATTTATTATTTTTCAGTTCCCTGATAACCAGGGAAATTTAATCAGGAGGTTACACTACAGTGAGTACTTAAACTATTTAATCCTTGAGCACTTTTAGAATTCTTGGCTGGATGTTATCTTGTCCTGGAAACTACTTATTGTTCATTATGTTAAATTGTATGACCCTTTTTTTTTACAGTTCCTTCAGTTTGAGATAGATTCTCTAAAGCATTCTTCATGTAGAAGACTTCTGACACAGGAACTTCCCAAAGGCCTCCTGTGGTGAATGATAAGGCAAAAAAAATTCAAACAGAACCCTTTTTTCATAGAATCATTTGGATTGGAAGGGACCTTAAAGATCATTTAGTTCTAACTGCCCTACCATGAGCAGGGACACCGTCCACTAGGCCTGATCTTTCTTGTTTTCTTATTTGAATGTAACTTCAATTTTTTAAAAGGATGTTTTCTAATAAATTCCTGCTGTGTAGTGTATATGTGCATGCATATGGTCTTTCTCAAGTCTTTCTCAAATCTTTTTTTGATGGACAGATATCATAGAATGATTCAGGTTGGAAGGGACCTTAAAGATCATCCAGTTCCAACCCCCCTGCCATGGGCAGGGACACCTCCCACTAGAGCAGGTTCCTCAAAGCCCCATCCAGCCTGGCCTTGAACACTTCCAGGGATGGGGCATCCACAGCCCCTCTGGGAAACCTGTTGCAGTGCAGCACCACCCTCACAGTAAAGAATTTATTCCTAATATCTAATCTCAATCTCCCCTCTTTCAGTTTTAAAAAAATACCCCTTGTCATATCACTGCAATCCCTGATAGAGTCCCTCCCCATCTCTCCTGTAGCCCCCTTCAGTTACCAGAAGACTGTTATATGGTCTGCCGGAGCCTTCTCTTCTCCAGGCTGAACAGCCCCAACTCCCTCAGCCTGTCTTCATAGGAGAGGTGCTCCAGTCCTCTGATCATTTTTGTGACCTGTTCCAACAGTTCTATGTGCTCTCTGTGCTGAGGACTCCAGAGCTGGATGCAGAACTCCAGGTGGGGTCTCAGCAGAGTGGAGTAGAGGGGTAGAATCACCTCCCTCTACCAGCTGGCCACTCTTCTTTTGTGTATGTCCAGTTTCTTCTGCTGCCTTAAATAGTCTCTCTACTTCCTGCACACGTCTTACCCCTTCACTGCTTTTAATTTCTTTCAAATAAGCTTCTACATTATATAAAGTTCATCTCTTACAAAAATCCATGCTGCTACAGTAATATTTTTTTGTTTGTAAAAGGTTGAATATAATCAGGTTATGGTTACTGTAGCTCTTTGAAGGTGACTTCAGCAAAAAAATAAATAACCTTTTGTGCTGTTCAGAATCAAGTCAAAAAATAGTAAGATCTGAGCTCAGATCTTAGAAGCTGCTTGATAAAACAATTTCTAATGATGTCTGAAAATTTGATCTCCTTGTGTTAGTGTGACCCGTGCTTCTCTGTACTGGGGAAATAGCAATCTCCCATATTGGCTGTTTGCTACCCTTGCAGCTTTTCTGATCTCCCTCAGCTTGTAGACATCATGCCTGGATGTGATCCTGGTATTCAGGCCTGTGATTTCAGCCTATGAGGGTTCTGTGCATGTAGCTTGCTAACAAAAGAACTTGTTTAGCTGATTTGACACCAAATTTCAGTTTAATGTTTAGGATCACTCTCCCTTGTAAGTGGAATGAAGAATGTCCTATAAGTTAAATGCATAAATGCTTTTAGGAAAATAAGCTTATTTGCAAAGGTCTCTTTGGGGCCTTCTGTACTACAAATGGAAAGAAAGAACCACCACAAATTGTTTTCCCATGTTGTGCTAGGAGTGGGATTTTGCAAAAAGCATTCAAAATGCTATGGAAAAAATGGTGTACTTTCAATAGCAATTATTGCAAAAAGTGTCATCCCAAATTGGAGTTTACAACTCATTGCAGACACCTTGCTGGGAAATGTCACGATCTCTACCATAATAACAATGCTGGATTGTTCTTAAATGCACTTCTGTGACTGATAACACCAATTTAAACAAAAGGATGCTGCAATATTTTCTAATCTTGAGTACACTTGTGATCTGTTTAAAATAGACTGGAAAAAATTGATGGTTATTTGCTGGTGGCTAAGAGAGAAATTGTACTTTATGTTTGACTGGGACCAAGGATATTTTCCTATACTGCAGTGTTCCTCTGTGAGAATATTTTTAACTAGATTGATCAGTTGAATTTATTGTTCTGACCATGCTTCCAACTTTCACTTTTATTATATATTCAGTTAAAGTAGTTTAAATAAAAGACCAACATGAGCTGTTAAGACTTTCTTTTGAATATGTCCTAACTATTTTTTTCCTGTTTTTCTGAAGAACCTCTATGATACTCTTTATGAAAGAGACATTATAAAATAAAGAGGGCTTTATGTTACTTCAGGTAGGAAACATACACTCCGCAGGAAGTTGTCGATTTGTTTGGTATTCAGAGACTGTAACAAATACTTTTCATTTCTTAAGTAGAAAATAGAAAACATGGATATCCTTGCTGCTGACTATAAAGGTGAAATGGAAAGGTGTTGCAGAAGATCTGAACAATGCTAATTTTTCCTGTTTCTTAAGATTTGCTATGCACAGTTTTTACTTTATTTGCCTCCATGTATTCTTTTCCCAAGGCTAATTTCACTTTTGGTTTTGTGGAAAACTTGAAGACTTATTCTGAGACATGGCTTAGGATGTCTGAGGTTTTTAAAACCAGTGGAAATGTCCTCAAGGTCTCACAACTGCAGGTTGGTGAACTGTGGGAGGGCTTCCTATTTTCCAATTATTTGCTATGTGATCTAGGCAGAATTTCTGTATATGTAGAAACTGCCCATCTATCTGGCTTCAGGTTTGAAAAGAGCTGAAAAAGAGGCAGATTAGCTTTAGGTTCTGAGCCTACAGTTACTGAGATGAGATACTGATACTGAGAAAATTCTGATGTGAAAATATTTAAAAGCAATGTTGCCTCATGATATCCAATATTACCAGGCAATAGGGGAGATAAAACAAGTAGGTATACTTACTTGTAAGTAAGCTATATACACTTATTTAAAACAAATGTAAGGTTGTAGGAAATATGTTCTGAAACTTGTTTATCATTCCTTTTTCCACAATGTGTGCATCTGATGTGGGAAATACTGACTTAAAAAAAAAAAAAGAGCATTATTGTAACTTGGATTCTTCCCTTTCTAAATATTTGTCCTTTTGTTTTCCCCAATAAAATTTAGTTTTGCCATTTTTGACTTTTGAAAACATGCATGGCTGTTACACTTTGCAAAAATAAGCAGAATCCTGTCATGTGCCATACATATCAATTAAACTATTACTTTTAAGTTCAAATAAGGAACGATGCTAGTAATCATGCATTAGAATTGCAGATCCCAGGATTCTCTTGTACAGCTAATAATTCCCACCCCCCCAACTCTTGGCAAATGAGGTAAAGAAGTTAAAAGAATTCCCAAAGGCCAGTTTTAAAAAGATATTTATTTTACTACTGCCAGTGCTAATAGTATAATGGCCATAAAGTCTTGCAGGAAAAGAGAACAGGTTTCTGTCCCAGCAGACTTGCAAGGACATCAGAATGGAGTCACAGTTAAAATATTTGCAATAATGGCAGGCAGTGATGTACAGCAACGGGGAGTATATGTTCTGCTGTTTATTTAAAATGTGCTGAGTTAACCTATTAGGAGGGGAACACTGAAGACATGGAGAGGCTAAGTGACTTCTTCAGTGTTATGCAGGAAATCTTGGTAATGGAATTGAACATGAATACATATCACAGAATCATAGAATTGTCAGAGTTGGAAGGGACATATGTATATTTTTTATTTCTTTAGGGAAGATAAACCTGATGTAACATGTATCGCTTTTCATTTTAGGAAGCACTGCAAAGCAATTTCATAAAGCACTTCATAGAAAGTAATTTGGATATTGACATGGAAAAACTCTTGAAAAAAATGCAAGTATATGGTATGTACATAAAAGTGCATGTACTGATAATCCTTATTAGACTTTAACTTGAGTTTAGAACTACATTTAGTTGAAATTGAATCTTTTACCTACTTAAATGATACTAAAGTGCCAGACTTCTAAATTCTTTTGTTGAGTTAGTCTCAGATAGTTCTAATTGTCTGTTTTCTTCTGAGTGACTGGATAATTTGCATTTCAAAGTATTGAAAGACTTGAAAAATCTGGTAACAAATTAGAAGTGGCAAAGTGTCATGGGAGAGTTACAAACATGGAAGCTATACTTAAATGGAGGGAAGGGAGAAGTTATCCCAGTAGCCACATTTCCATTATGTGGTGGTAAAATTTGTAAATTTTGAACAAAACCTATATACTTTAAATTGAAATGGAAAATAATATTGCATACAGTATGTTTAACCAAAATCTATCTGTATTTTTTTTTTCCTCTCCTTTTATTGAGATTTAGTTGTGTGCGGTCTCCTTGATATACAGATATGATTGTAATAAGGGAGGAGAAAGGTTGGGCTCAAGTCAGCAGAGAGTAACCAGGGTGAGACCCAGTGCTGGGATGTCCAGGAGGGGATATGGGGGCAATGCTGAGGCCAGGCCGGGCTGTAACCCCATGGGTAGGAGTCTGGGCCCAGATCAGCAGGTCCATGGCCAGGTCCACAGCCAGGCTGTGATGTGGAAGGAGCTGCATCCTCAGGCAGACCCTACAACAGCTCTGTACAGCTCTGATGATAAAGGAGTGGCTGTGGCTCAGCTGTCTGCGCGGGGCTGCTCAGTAGTGTCCCCCTGGGTGACAGCAATCTTTGGCTACACCCTTTCTGCATTGGTGCTGAGCCCTGGCAGCCAAACATCCATGAGTAGAGAGTAAGTCCTCCAGCGCCAGATAGATATCCCAAGGGGAACAGTTTATAGCAGAGGAGGTGGGAATTATTGCAAATAATTTGGGGTACACAGTAATTTAAGGAGGAGAAGAGAAAGGATTATGCTGGAAACCTAAGTTACTTAAAGATTTTATAAGAATTATAAATAGAAATAATAGAATTATAAACAGAAGTAATAGAAAAAAAATCAATATGTCCCATTGTAAGTAGGATAGGTGCATGATAATTAAAATGGGTGGTGACATTTGCCAGGAGGAACTGTCCATACCAAAGCAGAGTGTAATGATGTAAATATCATTACACTCTGAAAAGTTCATGATTTTTGGCACCAGAAAGAGAGAAAAGTGGGATAAAATTCAGTAACAGATAGTGTGACATCATGTACAAAGGGAGCTGGGTGCTTCCTAGAGGAAGATAGTGGTAGAGAGGACAGATCTGTGTAGTTTGTTATCAGTGAGTGTTAGGGTAATTACAAGCCAGACACAGATCTGTTCCAGTTGTTTGTTGAAGGAGGGCAGTGATGAGCTCTTGGATGCCCCCATGAAGGAGTTGTGTGACCTTCATTGCTGGAAAAGAATGGACTTGACATCAATACAGGTTATTAAGTTATAGTCAAAGAATTAAGTCTGGAGCTAAAATAAACAAATACATGTAGTTGAAATGCAACTTTTATTGGATCTTGGTACTTGCCTCTAAGCAGAAGATGAGGAAAAAAAACCACTGAAGCTCCTGTAAGCTTGTAAATGGTGAAGTGTGTTCTCAGTTTTAAATTTTACTGCTGCCCTGAGCTGGCACTGTTGGGTGTGAGCTGATGTTCTTGACTTTCTTTTGCACACAGGATGTGAGATTTAATTGAAACTGGCCGTGTGAGCTGATGTTCTTGACTTTCTTTTGCACACAGGATGTGAGATTTAATTGATTTGATCAAATTGATTTGAAGGCTAGGACTAGCTATGCACAATTTTACTAAGAAAAATGACAAATTTTGCCCAGAATTCATTCCAGAAAGTAACAATCTGGGCTCAGTATTCTCCTTAGGCAAGGGACTCAAACTTCAATTTGCTATTTCTTGGGAAAATTTTCTTAACCACTGAAATGTTTCCTAGTCTGAGTCAGGCATAGCTCACCCATCTTGGTGAAACTGGGTCACAGTACAAACAGTAATTTAAGGAGGAGAAGAGAAAGGATTATGCTGGAAACCTAAGTTACTTAAAGATTTTATAAGAATTATAAATAGAAATAATAGAATTATAAACAGAAGTAATAGAAAAAAAATCAATATGTCCCATTGTAAGTAGGATAGGTGCATGATAATTAAAATGGGTGGTGACATTTGCCAGGAGGAACTGTCCATACCAAAGCAGAGTGTAATGATGTAAATATCATTACACTCTGAAAAGTTCATGATTTTTGGCACCAGAAAGAGAGAAAAGTGGGATAAAATTCAGTAACAGATAGTGTGACATCATGTACAAAGGGAGCTGGGTGCTTCCTAGAGGAAGATAGTGGTAGAGAGGACAGATCTGTGTAGTTTGTTATCAGTGAGTGTTAGGGTAATTACAAGCCAGACACAGATCTGTTCCAGTTGTTTGTTGAAGGAGGGCAGTGATGAGCTCTTGGATGCCCCCATGAAGGAGTTGTGTGACCTTCATTGCTGGAAAAGAATGGACTTGACATCAATACAGGTTATTAAGTTATAGTCAAAGAATTAAGTCTGGAGCTAAAATAAACAAATACATGTAGTTGAAATGCAACTTTTATTGGATCTTGGTACTTGCTTCTAAGCAGAAGATGAGGAAAAAAAACCACTGAAGCTCCTGTAAGCTTGTAAATGGTGAAGTGTGTTCTCAGTTTTAAATTTTACTGCTGCCCTGAGCTGGCACTGTTGGGTGTGAGCTGATGTTCTTGACTTTCTTTTGCACACAGGATGTGAGATTTAATTGAAACTGGCCTTGATTTGAAGGCTAGGACTAGCTATGCACAATTTTACTAAGAAAAATGACAAATTTTGCCCAGAATTCATTCCAGAAAGTAACAATCTGGGCTCAGTATTCTCCTTAGGCAAGGGACTCAAACTTCAATTTGCTATTTCTTGGGAAAATTTTCTTAACCACTGAAATGTTTCCTAGTCTGAGTCAGGCATAGCTCACCCATCTTGGTGAAACTGGGTCACAGTACAACTGGAAAGGCCCCACAGAATCACACATTTGGAAAGACAGGAGGGAGGAAAGAGCAAGTCTCTTAACCTGCATTGCCTGCTGGAAACTTAGCAGTCTCAATATATTAGTTGAGTAATAGATGAATTTTGGTTGTTTGGACCTAACACTGGGAACTACATGAATGGTTATGGCCAAAAAATATTTCATTAAGTAGATCATCTCTGGAATTATCAGGTCCATCTTCACTGCTGCAGACAAGGTCATCACAGAAATCTGTGCATGTGTTTCTCAACCGATAGCTTTTTAAGAGATAAGGACATTTGACAATAAGTAATAAAAGGCTAATAGTTTTGGATAGTGAATACAGGAAATAATTTAAGTAGAATGGCTTATGAAACTAGAATTTCTTTATTCTAATGGGATACAGTCAATAAAATTAACATCATATAAAAAGTGAAAATCAATATGGCCTATAGATCACAATAGCATTTATGCCTTTGGGAAGCTGATCTGTCCAAAGTGCCAGAGCGCTATTCTGCATTTATACTTTGATTTTTCCTCTTTTCGAAATTCACATTGTCATTTTGCTTTTTAAAATATCACTATGTGCTCCTATTTTTATGTTGGTTTTGTGTAAGTTTTTTTGTTTATTTTATTACTCTATAATCATGTGTAGCTGTTACTATAAACCCCTGTTACCCCTGTTCTTATGTTTTGGGTTTCTTTAAATTTCATTACTCTCATACTGCATCAACTTTTAATCCTGTAATTATTTTGCCTGAATCCTACTAAAGTTTTAAATATATCCATATATGTTATTGGGTTTACCACTCACAATCTGTTTATTTCCATCCAAAGCTCAGGTTTTCTAAAATCGCCTATTCTGTGTGATTATGTATTTTGTCTTCTAAATAAAGCAAATATTCCCTTGGTTTATTACATCTACACTCACATTAAGCTGACTTCTAATTAGGCTCAAATCCAAGGTGCTTGTATTTGCATCTTTTTTTTTTTTTGAATTCTCTACAGTCTATAACAGTGGTTAACAGTCTTAGTTAAATGATACTCACCCTGCTACTCCTGCTGAAAATTGTTGTGGACACAGAGTGGATTGATGTGGAATGCTTCCAACCTCTCTATAAAATTATCATGCTAAGAGACCTTGCATAGTTATAGATTTCTAAAACTGTTTTACAGGGTTACTTTGTCAGTTTACTCACCTGGAACAAAGTAAATGTTTAACTGATGGTAGAAAAGTTTATAGTTTTCTTTTTAAACCCTTCTTTACTTTCTAAACTAGCTGTGTGTGGGCAAGTCAATTGTATTCCTCTCTGCTTTCTGACCCAGGAATTTGCAATAATTTCCTGGTTGTAACCAATTTTATATAAAACCTGTCCTGCTAGAATTTGTGAGCTCCTTGCTGGGTGCAGTCCTCATGAACCTCTCAAGAGGCACTGGGAGGCAGTTGTGCTGCAGGATCTTCGTTTAGTTTCTTGCTCGTTGAGTCTCTCACTTGTCCTTCTGTGATTTCTCCCAGATGTGAAGTATTTTTTCACTTCCGAGGAAAGGCAGCTTTCCTTCATGCTACCCCTCTGCTGTCCTCGTTGTAATGAAGTAGTTTTATGTGTATATAGAAAGGTAGAAATGAAGAGTTCTAACATCATAATTGAAAACTCTGCCACCACCAAAATCACCTGATAGGGAGAAATTTTCTCTGAATTTCTGACCTAAATTCATTCATTGCTGGGTCATTCCAATTTATTCTTCTTGCAACCTTTTACTTAAATAGCACTTCTACCTAGTATTCCCTCCCGGTTACTTAATGATAGGTTAAAGGATCTAATTGGAAGATGAGGGCTGAGTTGATATGTAACAAAGTATGAAGATAACACTGAAAACAGATTTGCAGATTTGTTATTCATAATTGCTACATTTATAAATTGGAATAATACAAGAAGATAGGTAATTCTATAGATCTGAATTAAAAAATTTTCCTGTGGATTTTATCTGTTCATTTATATGTGTTATTTCTACGCTAGAGTATAGAAGTTAATCTGCATTGTGAAAGACAATGTTTTGCTTCCAGAAACATTTAAGTATGCCGTACTCCAAGCAAGCAGCAAGCTAGTTGGTATTTCTTATGCTAAAATATTCAATAGTTCAATTCATTAGAGAGAAGTTTTTAAAGTTAATTATTAATTTCAAATTAAGGTCTTTCAAAGATCAGCTGTTGAAAAGATCTCTGTTTTTTTTTTTAAATGTGTATATATATAGGGCTATATATAATTATGGACACGCACACATATATATTTATAAATATAAAAATATATACGAAAGTTTAACCCCTACTCTTTGGGCTTAATGTTAGGAATATTCTGTTATCTCTAATGCTACAAAACAAGTAGCAGCATCGGTATTTCCTTTGTTGTCCTCCTCAAGGAGGACATATAGTACCTATGTTTAGAGCTGTTTTCTCTCAACCCACAAATTCACCCTGTCATTGCTTGCATGTTTTCTGAGTTCTCGACTATAATACTATCAGTTCCTCTATCTTTTTGCCTTGTGATCTTTATCCTTTCTCACCGGTAATCACGTCCCTTCTACAGACTACTCCATATATTTTTCTAATTAATCTACCTTTCTATCGTAAGAAGCTGAATAACATCTGTGATTCAGGCTTTATCTGTCACCACTGTTATCAAACAAGCTCACCACTTATCCTTTTTAAAGCCTATATGTTCAAGTGTGTCTTGAAAAATTTAAGATGGAAACTTTTGTTGGATATTTTATGACATTATTTATTACCTGAGAAATTCAGGTGTTTCCATTAAAACCAGATGAGTTAAGATTGTTTCTAGATCATGCTATCTTCTGGTTATTCTCTCAAACATAAAGATATAACACTATCTCTACATTCTCTACCAATGGATGAAGATCTGAATTCTTCCAAAGGTTCAGTGCTTTTGGAAAGCAGCCTTTGGTTGAGGTATACATTCATCCTGGATCCATAGATAAGATCAAAGTCAAAATGGAGGGATTGTAGGCTTTTTGAGATGCTTTTTAAATGTAGGGCTTGAGTCAAAATGCTTACGTTCTATATAACAAGCTGCTTGAAATATTTGCAGTGTTAAGGAGAGAAGAAATGGACAATATGTTACTAGATGAAAGAGGTGTGTCTGTGTTTTAATGGTCGAAGTACAGTTACTCACTTGTATTTGTGGGAGTAGTTATGGAAAGATCAGGAAATATAAATAGTCCTACAGCTTCAAGGACATGGTTTCTTTCTAGAACTTTGCTAGAATTTGTTACATTTTTGTTGCTCTGAAAGTGAAGGGAAAAGTAGTTAAGAACTTGTAAAAGGCACTGAGACATGAACTACACTTCCAGAAGTTCACACTAAAATTCCCGTGTTTTTAAAACATCATCCTTTTTTTTTTAATACAATACAATTTTTTTTAATAAAAATTACTCTCATAGGATGTTCAAGTGAGAACATAGCTTTCTGTTTGTTAAAACTAAGCAAGTCCAATTTGTTTTCTGATCTTAGAAACTATGATGAACAAGATGCTTAGCAGCTCAGCAAGTAAACAGATTGACCTGTTGTCACAGCTTGTAGTAAATATCTCTTCCTGTGTGTTACTGGACCGTTTCCAGCCTTTTGACTCTGTTGAGAAATTGGAGGAGAAGGCTCATGAACTCATGCAGCAAAATAATTTTTTGGCTAGTAAGTACCTTATTTAAAATGTATATTGACATAAAAATCAGACTTTATAGTTGTCTGTGTTTATTAATATGGTACGTTAACCTTATGGCGTTTCAAAGTGTGGAATAGTCATAAATTTTTGAAATACAATAAAAAGAGATAAAAAATTTATAGTACTGAGGAAACTTGATTACTTATGACAAGATCACCTAGTATACATCCTTTCAAATTTTAATTCTTATATTCTTGGCTTTGCAAAAAGGAGGAAAGAAAGTGGGGTTTTGCTAAGTTTTGTTCTTAAACCAACATCTCAGAGAAATTAACTTGTTTATTCAGAGTAAATAAATTCTTAAACAATGGACGTATTTCTTTTCTTCCCTGGGATTATGCTCTCTATCCTTTTTGTGCATTATATCCTTATTGCTGAGAACCAAATAGTTGTACAAATTAGTTTAAAAGACAAGAATATTTTTCTTATTGCACACGCTTTCTCTTCTTGCATAAAATGCTTTAAGTTGCAAGTAGCCTTTCCAAAAGAGAGCCCCATTTAAGTCTGTATAAAGTGTACCACATTTTTTTTCCCCTGTTGCTTGGATTTTTATTACCTTCCTGGACTCCTGTAAGTACACAACAGAAAACATGTGAAAGCAGTTCTAGAGAATAAAACTACTCAGTCTGGAATCCAATATTTGTTCTGTAACCTGCACGGTATTGCCATTTGCAGAATGTGGAAATGACTACCCTCCATCAATATAACACCAACAGGCCATATAATGAGATAAGGAAAATTTCTCAGGAGTACTTTGTAGGGAGTGAAATTGTTTCCCCCTTCAAGAATCAGAAAAATAGATCTTGGCCCTCAAAAAATTGAACTGTCAAGTTCTAGATCCATTTTGCTTCTACTTATGTAGAGAAGGGTTCATATGTTAATATAAGCCAAGACATTTATTGGGATTTTTTTCAGTACTATGACCTTTATAATCTCTTAACACGCTTGAAGAAGATGGCGTTTTAAGGGATGTATTGTGTCCAGCACTTCAATATTACATGCTCAGATATAGAAATACATTCCTTTCCATACTGAGGTATGAAACTAAAGTGGAATTTTCCTTGCTTTCTTCGTTTGTAGTCTTCAAAGCCTTCATAGCCTCAGCAATTGTCTTAGGAAATTAAATGTTTGCATAAATGGGAAAATTAGATTGGCTGGTTGAAAAGATAAGCTTTAGACAACAGTCAGGTATTCTCTATCATATTGTCTTTCAGAGGGCCAGTTGGTAGGTAAGACAGCTCTCCCCTTTCTGAAGGAAAAAAGGTCACATTCATCAAAAAGTCCTAAAAACTCTGGGTCAATATGGTGAATATGTTTTATTTTACTTCATCTTTCCAGCTAAAGATTAAGCTTTCATCTTTCATCTTTTTTTTTTTTTCCTACAGAGTTAGAGAAAATAAACATGTGAATTCTGCTGCACTAAACCAGAAGTTTTGTAATTGACTCAGAGATTAAAAATCATAGTAAATTTTAGTGGGTTGGTACTGTTTACTTTGTCACTCACTTCCAGGGGTTGCCGCCCTTTGATGGACAAATTTTATGGCCACCGCGTTCATTGTGGAATTGAGTTCCATCCCCAAAAAAGGGTTAAATCTGGATACAAAGAGAATGAACCACAACTGAAAAAAGCAAATTACAGAAGGAATTTTCTCAGATAAAAATGATTGTTGCATACCCATTTATCACGTGAATAACTTTTTACATTTCACATTCATGAATTTTTTAAAAAATAAGTCTCTATGAAACCTACCATTCTTGTGTTTGGGGGTCAAGAAACTTTGGAGGTCTGCACTGCCAGGTGAATGTACCCTATTGTCATATGATAATTGGCCATGAGTTAGCTATGTAAATAGCATAAATTGTATAAGCTTGGGTATGAAGCTCCTTTTCTTCTTGTGTCAGGTATCATCTTCGATATGCCAAAGAACAAGACACAAGATTCTAGCAAACTCTTGCCACGACACATTTCATATACAATTAGGACCAGTGTTCTCTATAGCATGAGAACAGATTTGATTAAAAACCCAGCGTGGAAATCCCATCCCCAGAAGTTGCCAGCTGATGGGTTTAAATACAACCACATCTTTATTCCTCTTCAAGACATGATTGAGAGGGCAATTATTTCAGCACAGACTGGGACAGATACCTTAGTGCCAGCCATTCAGGTGCAAGCCATGCCTTACCCTTGTCATACCAGTGATCTGTAAGTAAACTTTCAGCTTTTTAATTCAATATATTATCCTAGTGGGTGCATGTATATCTCAGCATGGGATTGAACCAGTGTGTCCAATACTAGAATATTGCAGCATAGCAAATGTTGTTTAACAGCTGTGACCACAACACATTATGCAACTTCTCTCTGGCAAGTGACCCCTTAGGAGCTGTTTGCAACTGTACTGTGGAGTAGTCTGTTAGACAGAGACTGTGTCAACGTATTGTGCAACTGACTTAGATTATGCTGAGAAACCCACTTTCCATCCTTAATTGTCCTGTACACAAACTATAAATTGGTTCCTGACACATGTATAAATACAGTGCAAAGTTGATGAAGCAAAAGAAAATGCGTAGAATTGTTTATTGTGAAACTGTCAAAATATCATGACTATTAGAATTTAAAACTAGTCAGTTGTTATAAATCTGGTAAAATGGAGCAAAAGTTGGCTGGCTCATGCTATTCTTTACTGTCGAAGTATATTGCTCTACCATAGACACAAATCTGAATTCTGTTTGAATTTGAAATGGAGCTCTAAAGAGTGATTACATCAGTTGTATTGTTGACAAATACTAATATTGTATTATAGAACCAATACATGTATTTAGGTTGTACATGAAAAATAAGTAATTCTAACCAGAACAAGAATAAATTTTATTGCTCCTGTTGAGTCTATTTTGTGCACACTTTGAGAATATTCCTAATAGGAGCTTATTAACATTCTGCTAAAAAAATCTTTTACCTTTGGAGGCTAAGAACTCTGCATATATGTTCTTTCATAGATTCTTGAACAACATAGGGTTTTTTTTCCCACTTATGATGATGTTAACATGGATGGTTTCAGTTGCTGGCATGGTTCGCAAGCTGGTTTATGAAAGAGAAATTCACCTTGAAGAGGTAAGAGGCAAATTAGCCTCTGAAAATAAAATTTATTTATTAAAGTGTACTGAAATGCAAAACTTAAACTTTGAGGTACTTTTATGTACTCATGATCCAGCTGGCTTTGTTTTCACTTGTTTCCTCTGGGCAGAAGGTTCTAGTTCTACCTGCCAACTCGGATTCACAATCTTGTTTAAGCATCAGCCCTCTTAGTATGCAAATATTTTTTCTGAGACAAACAGCAGCAAGCAAAAGATCCATAAAAGCTGAAGTTGAAAACTGTAAATTGTGGTTTGGAAAAAGTCCTTGTGATTAGAATGGGATTTTTTTTTTTTCATTAAAAATTTGCCCTTTACTATGTAATTATCAGAAATATAAAGAAGGATGACAGAAAAAAAATGAGACAATTATTTGCTTACATCAATGGCTAGTCTTAGCAGATGCTAAGCATATGGAAGGACACTGGGTTTTATGATACATTTTCTGTATGGCTAAATATACTTTTTTTTTGGAATTATACTGGTCTTTACTGCTGCATTAAGCTTTTTTAATTTGGGAAATTATCTAATTCTCTAAACTTTGTTTTGTAAGAGAGTCCTTATTTTTTTAATGCTTTAAAATATTAAATCAATTTAACAAAGTTAATTTTGATCATCTTATAAAAAATGCTTCAGAAGTAGTATTAGCTTGTTTCCAAAAGCTTTTTTTTTTTTTAAAAAAAAGGGGGGGGTGTGATTCTTTATACCTCGCTAGATTATTATTTGCATACTAATACATATAGGTTTGCAAACATAACCACATGTTGCTTTTAGTTCAGCAACAGGCTTGGGGAAAAACTTTTATTTATATAGTACTGGTGATATCCTCAGTACTTTTTAGAGTATAAAAAGGCAAACTCCTCACTGGAGGACCCGGTAATTTTACATCTGGTTCTGTAATGCTATGCAGAAGAGGGTTGTGCCTGAGCACTAGGATACCTCGTATTAGTATGTGATAAGCTCAGAGGCAGCCCTGCTCAGAATCGGGTTTCATGCAGCAGAGAGCAGTAGAATGGGTAGCACAGGAAAAGGGAAAGAGATGAGTAATCTAAAGGGAAGATGACATCCTTCTGGGAGCTGGTGGTGTCTTGGTGGCAATGTGTTTTGCTTAAAAAAAACCACACACACAAAAAAAAAACCAAACAAAAGGAGAGAAGAAGAAAATTTATTTCCTAACTTTAACTTTCTTTGCTATGTTGTCTTGCAGTATATGAAGACAATGGGTGTACATCCAGCCATTCATTTCTTTGCTTGGTTTCTGGAGAATGTCATTGTGCTCACAATAAGCAGCTGTGCTCTGGCCATCATTTTAAAAGCAAGTGGTATCTTTGCTTATAGCAATGGCTTCCTCGTCTTCCTTTTTCTCCTGGATTTTGGAGTTACAGTTATTATGTTAAGCTATTTTTTGGGAGCATTTTTTAGCAGTGCTGATACAGCGGCTTTGTGTGCCAGCCTTGTGTATATGATCAGTTTTTTACCCTACATAGTTTTGTTGGTCTTGCAGAACCAGTTGAGTTTCATCAGCCAGGTTATAATGGTAAATATCTCTTTTCCTTTTCTAATTTTTCTCCTCCAACCACAATGTGCTTTTCCCAGGTTTCTGTTTGCTTTTGTGTTTCAAATCACACTAATAGATATCCAATTGATAAAATGTTTTTAATGTACAAAGAAATAAAAAATAATTTTTACAGGAAATTTTGTAAACCTACAGAAAATATAAGACAGTTGAATTCTTTATGTTTTTGCCTCAGAATATTTGTAATTTTAGTGTACTTTCAAGCACACACAATGCTGAAAGTCATTATTTGTTTGGAGGAAAACTAGTGATAGTTTCTCTGTTGAGTGAGGATTAGATCAGAAATTTGTCTAGTGTTTATCTGTTTATACAGGTATATGAGGTGTATGTTTTCGGCATCAGTTCTTCCATGTCCTTTCCTGTTTTATATATGCCATAGGCTGTTTTATGTCTTTGTATGGTTTTAACATACTGCATCCCTGATTGGGACATCAAACATCACCATCATACAGTGCAAACCATATTTCACACGTATGACTTCACTCTTTCAAAATAAGTCACATACCATATTAAGCTGGTGGAATGATTCATACGCTATTAAAAAAATGGACACCTTTCAGTATCAGTCAGATCAGTCAGTTAGAAAAATTATATTGATTATTTGCATTGAAGTAAGCACAGACTTAAGACTGCAGAATTCTGGCATAAATAGGCAGGGCAGAATTTTTGGTTGGTTTATTTATTTGTTTTTTCTGTTACCTTTTTTTCCCCCTTTCTTTGGGTCACAGAGAGGGAAAAGCATGTATCAGATAACTTGCACACTTTAAAATCTGTTATTTCAAAATAACTCTTCAGGTGGATTTTCTGAAAATCACAGGGCAGCAGCATGTGAAAAAAGAAGTAGTTTATGATGAGCAGAGGCCATCAAATGGGATGGTGAAACCTTAGCAATGTACAAGGGAGGGACTCAGTTGATGGAAATTAGCATGAACTTCTCTGTACAAAAATGTTTTTTGAATTGTTTTGAATTTTATTCAAAATAGCAGCCTATGTCATACTTCTTTCTTCAGACAGCTGGCAGGATGTGTTCCGTTTGTGTAGAATACTGCAGAAACCTTATTTAGTTGCATTATTTTAAAATAGGAGATAAAATGAACTTCCATTTCAGCTCACTTTCAAATTGCAGAATTTTATCACTGAATAATGCCTTCACAAGATCACCAGAGTTTTACCATGGATTATCAGTCACACTTCCTTTTTATACTACATCACTAACTTGCTCATTTTCCATTTTGTGCTTTTGTGATACAGCATGACTCTGTTACTTCTTAGAAGTCAAATGTTATGTCCTTGTACAAAAAGAGCTGTCTCAGCATATCGTACCTAGTGTGTGTGTTCCTTCTGCCTCTGTCTCTTCTTGACTTCTGGTCTTACAAAAATGAGTAGGACCACTGATCTTAGTACATAAAGTATATTCCTTTGCATGCTTTTACAGTGTTATACATTATGTTTTTTCAGTCTGTGGTAGATTTATGATGGTCTGTAACTCGTTATAAAGTTAAATAATGCTTTCCCATATTAATAACTAGGTCAGTAGAACTTTTTAAGATGGAGCAAATACTACTGCAGTATGTGAGGGAGTATTGTTAAAACATAAAAGGAAATAATGACCATTAGCCTATGTGAAACAAATGTCTATTTATTTTGTGCTTGCTTTTAGTATTACAAATTATTTTATTTCACAGAGCTTGTTAATGATGTGTTTTGTTTGATGTTCACATCCTCTTTCTCCTCTGGTGTTGTAGTGTCTTCTGTCTACAACTGCCTTTGGGCAAGGAGTATTTTTCATTACATTCTTTGAGGGCCAAGAAATAGGTAAGCTCTCTGGTTAGAGGAAAAGCTTTGTAATTATTATTTCAGAAACTACAGTTGGAAACAGTTTTCACTTAGTTCTGAGAAAAATTCTCTAATAATGTGTTAACAGGCTAGATCATAACAGGAGAAAAAACATTTTAATGTCTCTTGAGAACCAAGTTAAGCTTGTGCTGCTTTCTAGCAGTAAATTAAAGTGGGCTTAGCAGGGCTCTATTTACAATACAGGTTGGAGGAAAATATTCACATCCTGTTAGATGAGAGAATGAGCGTATTCAGCAAATGAAATTGTTCTAGAGATGCAAACTCAGACTTTATATTAAGTGAAATTCAGTAGAGCTACCTAAAGGTGAACATCTGAATGAATATCGTTTCACTCATTGAATATGTTATTTCCCTCAGTTCAGTGGAGGAAGCTTTAGCAAGGCATTCAGAGTGGTTTCTTGGAAGTCCTCATTGATGTCAGTGGCAGCTCTTATGCTTGCTTTCTGGTGAGGATATCAAGAGGGACTTTTGTAGGATCACAAAATATTTGAGGTTGGAAGGAACTTCTGGAGGTCATCTAGTCCACCACCATTGCTCAAGCAGGGCCACCTAAATGGCCTGTAAGCTGGCTAAACGTTCTAATAGGTTGTCCTACTGTTGCCAAGCTAAGAGCTGCCCCTATTGATGCTAAAACTTCAGAAAAGTAAGAAATTAACGTTTAGGCCATTAATAACTATCTAAAAAGGGTATGCTTTTATGTTTCTAAACATATAAAGGGATGAAATCCCTTTCTTTTTTTACTACTACAGCAAGATGAATATTGATGACAGTGGATGTTACAAACCACAAAGTATTGAAAAAGCATCATAACAATACAAAAGTTAGTAAGAGTGGAAGAGACAGTTGCAGAAAATATTACTTAAATTTCCCACCGAGACTTCATCAAAATGACTCATCTTTGTTGAAGAAAGGGCAAAACACGCTTCGTGGAAAAACTGCTTTTCTTGACACTTGTAGAAAAGGAATTGTAGAAATAATATCATGACTCACTATACTGCAAACAAAGTAGCGTTTTCAGAAAAAAAATGCAATGCTTTTTGTAAATCTACAATTTGGTTACTTTTGTTTTCCATTTAGCAATATGGTAGCTTTCTGTAGTACTACTTTTTCACCTTCTTGTGCAAAAGGTTGCACCTTCTGCAATGTAATAATTTTATGAAGCAATTATTCAGTGAGTTTGTTATTCCAGTTTACCTCCGAATACAGTCAGTGCACAAAAATACTTGCTTCTTAGTTAAAATTCACAGATTTAAGTTTTCAGATTTAGCAATATAGAAATGACTTTAAACTTTGTGTAACCCATTTCTTTATAAGATCAACAGAATGGCATAAAGCTTGATTCATTGAAGAGGTCAGTGCCCCATTTTGTCAGTCATAGTTCTATTTCTTTTGCCAAATTAAGGGCCAGCTAACACTTTGTAAACAGCCCTTTCTACAACAGCTTCTCTGCATTTTCCCAGCAGCAGTGTCACCTGCTGCTCTAAATAGAGGCTTGTAGAGGCATAGCAATTCATTTCTATTCATTAGGATTACTGTTATTAACTATGGTCTTTTTTGTGTCAGTGCTTAAATACCCAGAAGTGTGCGATGTTGATGTGTTTGTGATCTTTAATGCTGTACTGATTTAGCTGTGACCTTTTAAAAATCGTTATTATTATTATTACTATTACTACCAGGAATTCAGTGGAATAATGTGCACCAGTCAGTGGCGCAAGGAGGACACATGACCTTTGGATGGATGTGCTGGATGATGCTCTTTGACTCCATTTTATATTCTATAGGTGGCTGGTATTTTGGCAATATTATTCCTGGTAAGATCATGGAGATGTTCTTATTTCACATTTTTGAAGTTATTGGATGGAATGGATAGAATTGGCTTTCCTCATTGTATGCAACTAAAACAAAAACATTTCCCTTTCTGAGCTGAGGTTGTGATGTGCAAAACTGCCTGATTGCCTTTAGGGACAATCTTGCTTAGGACTAGGAAAGTCTTCCTACGTACAAAAAATATTGAGTAGTACTAACACATGGACTAGAATTTGTAGCCAGGCATGAAATATCTTTTGTTTGCTTATGAGGAATTAGGAATTCCTTGGTACTTCACAGTAACAGAGCTCAATCTAGTACCAAAACTTTCTGTGAAAATGGTGAATCTTCTAAGATTTGAATTGCCTGGTAACTGTATCTTGCTACCAGACAGTCCACAGTCCAATGCATTAAGAAAACTAACTTTCAAGCATATTTTCAGAAAGTAGTGGGATTTTTTTTTTTCATTAACAAAGTTTTGTAAATATTATTGAGTTGGTTGATGCATTTTTAATTGTAGCCTAATGCCTCGCTAGCCTTTTGAAATTTATCTTTCCTCTGATTTGCGTATGTTACTTGCAGCTACTCTGTGTTAAAAATATAACAATTAAATATTGAATTTGCCTTGAAAGACAGGGGTGTGTGTAATATACAACTGAATTTTACAAACTTTAGCTTAAATTACCAGGTGCCCTTCAGTGTGGATGAAATGCAACTCCAAACACACAGAGAGTCTATTGTGTGATTTCTAAGCGAAGTCTGGAAAAATTGGGCACTGCCAAAGTTTAGGTTGTGTGTTGGAGCATTTTTTTAATGCCCTTTCTGTTGTGTGCTACAATAAATGTTTCTTATGTTGGCTGATTTGTGGAAATCATGCAGATAATAATGGAAGAGTAATCTTTAGTGATAGGTGAAATGGATTATTTTTATGATAAAAAATAAGGCTGTTTGCCTTGGCAGGCTATTTGGTGCATTTTCTTTCCCCTGGATCACAAGATAATGTTAGGCTGTGCCTACATATTGTTAAGTCTATGATTCTATTACATTTTAAAACTAATTTGGAGGTAAGGTAAAGCACAGTTGGTTATTTTATGGCAGGAGCTGGTGTTACGGACAAGTGACTTTTTTCCGGTTTGTTAAGTAGAGCTAAGAGTTAATAAAATGATCTAACCAGCTCTTTGTAAGTAATGATAGGACATTAGTAGTCTATAAACAAATTTGAAATTACTATAAATCTTGCAACAGTTTCTATCATAACTGTTATGTAGGAAAATTTGGATTAAAGAACCGATGGTACTTTCCGTTTACTCTTTCCTACTGGAAGAACTTGTGTGGTGCAGAGAGGAGGAAGAGACATTATCTGAATTCTAATATGTTTTTCTTCAATGAAAGCTTCCAAGAAAAAGGTTTGTTGTCATAATAGAATTTTTATAACAGCTCTTTTCTGAATGGTGTGCTGATTTTGATCTATCTGCTTTTATAATTTCCTGGCTCTATATTATGTGTTTAGATCTTGTCCCTTTCTCTCCTCTATTATATAGTGTATACTATAAATGTTATCTACTAACTGTTCATTGTGCTGTCACCTGTAATGCTTGAATTGTTCAATTAAAACTAGTGTACACACATATTTAAGAAAATGCTTAAAAAATTGTAAAACTGGTATCTCTTGAGTTCGTCCTGTCCCTGTGTATTGCCTCTTTTCTTTGTTAGGATCTTCTGAAGTTCCTTGACTCCTTTCATATTCTTACTGAATCTGAAAAGTGTTATGCTTTGTTAATTTTTTTTTTAAATGCAGTTTGATTTTCTTCCTTCTCCTTTGCTGTTTTTGCTTCTTGTTTCAGTGGAAAAATTAAGTTTTTTCACTTTCTTCCTTCTATCTCTTACTTCCCTCTTTATAATCTTTCTAGCTCTGTTTCTTAGCCTTTAGTTTAAAAAGCTACTGTTATTGTAACTAATTTGCCTCCAGATACTATCACTGCCCTTCTATTTCTATGTTCACTTACTTAAAATGAATTTAGTATTTTTAGGGTTTTTTTCCCCCCTCTCAGGTCTCTTTAAGGACTTTCTCATGATTCGTGTTTTATAAATGTATATTCTTTCTTGGGCCTTAAAACAATGTGATGGGTTGTTGTGGGTTGTGGAAGTTACAATAGCTTGGAAATGATCCAGTTGTCTGTAGTACAGAAGAAGCAGCTGAACTCCTCAGCAGTTTTATGCATTGTTATGTCCTAGAGTAGAGCAAACTTCATAATGTCTTGGGGTTTATTTAAACATTTGTGGAAAAGCTATCAGCATGCGTTTTGTCTGAGTTTCTGCAATTTGGAACAATTCCATTTTGTTGAGATGGTCCTTACTAAAAATGAACTTTTTCAATGTTTTGCGTTTGATTCACCACAACCCCTATGGAATAACACTCTCTGCCTGAGAAGTTACTAGCGTGGTCCCTAGTTTAAGCCATCCAAATGATTGGCTACAACACTGTGGATCTGTTCATCTCCCTTCTCTGCTTAAACTGCTGTATTTTATGTGCTCGGTAACAAATTGCCTGCGTGAGAACTCTAATGCTGCCATGCATGCAAAGGAACTTGCTCTCTTTCATAACAATCGGGCATCATGTACTGATAACGGGGTAAAAGCATTCATGGATAATTTGCTTGGAACAGCAAAGTGACTTATTTCCAGGCAATTTCTGCATTTGTTCCATATAGTCCAGGTAAGGGTTGGTTCAGTGGGAGTGGAAAGCACTTTGGAAATCAAAGATGCATCAGGGAAGAGCCCGAGTGTAGGTCCTATGAGCTGGAACTATGACTGGAGTAGGGCTGGCAGAACCTGGGTGCTGAGTATCCGCTTGGAACTCCTCTTAGGCTAAGTCCTAGGGTGATGAATTTACTGCCTGCAAGTAATTTGGAGCTCTTGCTCCGAATCTTACCCATGATATATGGGTAAGTCTGAGGCTCACTCTGTACTTCAAGATTTTTTTTAAGTTCCAGAATGTACTTGCAAATTTAGGAAAGAGTTTGGTCATGGTTTTAGTCTCCAGATCAAAAAATAGAGAAGTTAACTGGAAGAGAGGTTCATAGGTAGAAGGACATAAAAAATGTCACAGGTGCTGGTAGTGCCTTGCTGGAAGGCTTCTGGCAAAAGTTCTCTCTAAACTTAAAATTGATTGTGAAAGGAGCACAAAACTTCTTCATTCACAGACTAAACAAACCAAACCTTGAAACTATTGTATCATTTTTTATTTCTAATTTGATTTATATAATTTTATATAAAACATAATTTTATTATAAAGCATAATTCTCTCTTCTTGTAATATTTATTTACTTATATTTTACATAATTATATAGATAATGATCATGTAAAGTATCAAGATAAAAGATCAAGATAAAATATAAGTTTAAATTTTCTATATTTTAATGTACTATATTAAAAAGGATAATTCTCTCTTCTCATAATTCTTATCCATAACAGTCTCATTTTCTTTGGACTAGCATTCCAATTTGGCTTGCCTTTGTTTAAAAGGAAACAAAAAAATCCCACTGCCAGATTTCTCTGTTGCAATGAGTCAATAAAATATTACATGTTAATAGTACGTTTATGGGGCTGGTGATTGACTGTGCTCATGTTTGGAAAGTTGTGCCAACCTTTCCTCCTGACATAGGAAAGAAGTCAACTTGATCTGTGTCCTATGGCCTGAGCTAGTTAGAAATGCTGGGTATCTACTTGCATTGAGGACATTGAATTATGTTTAGACAAGACTGCTGTTCTGAATCATTTGGCAAAGAGGTCTGCTTTGCTTTATTGACTGAGGGAATTAAGAGGATTAACTGGCTATGCCTGTTAATTCTATGTTATGTGCATGAAAATGGATGGCGTATATGGAGTAGTTCACGCAGTTAGAATTTTCTCATACTTATGGGCATAAAACAATGATTCAAGCAATGTTATTATAAGTGGTTTTTCTACTAGAAGTAAAATATAACAACTGTTTATGACCCCATGGAGATGTATGTGGATATGCACACAACTTGGCATAACTGTTTTAGGTTGCTTTTTAAAACTGCAAATAGGCCAAATTCTTAGTGAATATTAATGAGTGTAATATCTTTGATTTCAGTGGAGTTTATGTCAGTTCAGAGCATCCTAACATCTCTTCTAGACTTTGGTAAATGGCAACAGCGATTAAATACATTTGTTATTCCCTATATACACACACACATATGTTTAGATTCAGCAATCCTCTTGATCTGCTGCTCTTCCCCATACAGACCCAGCACCTCCAGGTTGGAAAGGCCCTTGCATGGAAGGAGCCACCATTGGTGTCGTGCTGCTGTCTCTCACCAAAGAGCACGTGGATGGCCAGAAGGCTGCTGTTAAAGATCTCAGCCTCACTTTCCACAGAGGTCAGATAACAGCTCTCTTGGGACCTAACGGTGCTGGCAAGACAACAGTTATGTAAGTCTGACATTTAATGCTGTTACACTCCCCTCTGATCCCTGCTACACTTTCTCATTTTAAAATGTTTGTGAACTCTTTCCTATGCCTTTGGTTTTTTTCCAAGTAAATTTTTAATAAACTCCCCAAAGTACATGGAAAGTGAAGGCTATATATCTGTGACAAAAGCAATGTGATGACTAGAGAACTGGGTCTTCTGTGCCACTGAAACCATGTTCAGGAGCAGCTTAAGTAGGAGCTAGGCATGTCTAATTGTGGAGTTGAACACATCTCAGGAAAGGGTTCTTTTCTGTCATCCCGTGTGTACTCCTATCACTAGGAGAGCATGGAGTTTTACTGGGCTTTGTGCCTTCTTCCTAGAGGCTGCAAGGGACTCCATTCTTGCCAGTTGAACAGAAATAAAAATAACAAAATGAAAATGACATTTAAAAATGCTTCGGTTAAGAAGTCTATGTATTTCTACCTTTGTCTTAAATATCATCAGCTTTAATAAGACCAGCAATGCAGGATGGGACCCAATTAGGAATTACTCCTCAACTAGAATACACACGTGAAAAACAAAACAATGGTCTGTTATGTTTGGTTGGGAAAAAATGGATTTTGTTCTAGAAGTCAGGAAATGAAGGATTGTTGAGATCTTGGTTTAAAAAAAAAAGCCCAAATCATTAGTGGTGTTTCTATGACTATGCTCAATTTAATTGCTGTTGCTTTAAGGATGCTAGGACTTGCCTCAGGAAATCCAAGTGTGAGCTATGTAATACAGTTATTACACATGATCTTGATTTTCTTTCTTAATTTTTTTATTTTCTTGTATCAGATCACTGTTGACTGGTCAGTACCCCCCGAGCTCTGGTACCATTATTGTTAATGGAAAGGACATACGTACTGATCTGGCTGCCATCAGGACAGAGCTGGGTGTTTGCCCACAGTATGATGTCCTGTTCAACATACTAACGGTGCGAGAACATCTGCTGCTTTATGGATCAGTGAAGGCACCTGGCTGGACAAAGGAACAGTTGAATCAGTATGTCAGTGGGTAAGTTTTCCTTGAATTTGTTGAAATCTGTCAAGTAAATCACTAGTGTCTATTGTAAACCACTCGAACAAGAAAGTGCTAAATCAAAATTGCAAGTAGAAGTAAATGGAAACTGCAGGTTTTCCATGAGTTTTTATCACACTTCACGTTCTGAAATCGTGCCTTGAAAATAGATTTCTTAGTTTCTAACCTTTACTTGAATGCATTTGTAGTGAAACTGACAATGTTTAAAAACCTGGTAAACAGAACCATCACATAATCATGTTTTGCCTGGAGTGGAGATGGTTAGCCTGGTAGCAGCTCTAGTGGTTCCTGCCTCATGCTGTCTGCATTACCTCCCTTCTTGCTGGAGAGGCAGATAGAAAGTAAACTGCTGTGCATTCACCCTGAGTTTTCAGATAAGTCAACACTGACTTTATGTGTTTATTATCCTGTTTTCCCTCACCTGCAGTAGTGGAAAGAGGCAGAAAAGGCAGGTAAAAGCAGTGCTTGTTACAGTCTTTTTAAATAGGCCACCATATTTTTTCATTGTCAAACTCAAACTTTAAATGTGTGTAATAAGTGAAGGGGTTTAAAAACAATCAATTCCATGGAAAAAACTGAGTCAGAGCTCTGACATGACCTCAGAGGATTTGCCACTTGCCAGGTTGAGAATGTTTTTGAGTATTTTTAGGCTGCCACTTCTTTGGTATAGGACTACATCTTCATTTTTGCATCATGTATATTAAACTACTAGGAAACTATACAAGGTGAGATCTTATTCACTAATAGGAAACTGCATTTTCTGAACTTCAGGAATAAAATGTATGCTCTTGTAATAGTGTGGCAATGTAAATAGTTTCTATTTACCTTGTGATTCATGCTAGACTGTGTGAAGGGCTGTGCACTTCCACGCTTCAATGGAAATACATGCCAAGTTGATGAGACTTCTCCATAAGTGTACAATTAGGCATATGCGGACACATTTGTGGCAAAGTAGCTTTCATTTTTTGTAGCTATTATAAAAGCCCATTACTTTAGAATTTTGATCTGCAAAGTCTCTGGTGGGGGACACTGCATTTTCTCTAGAAACAACAAAAGCAACTCTCTAGAATAACAAGGACAAACCAAACATAGTGTTTGGTTAAAATTTATGCAAAATAATGACCTGTATTTTATTTGTACTTAGACAGCTGAATTTAAATTTCAGCAGCAGTCTGTCATACTAATGACATGTAAGGATACTCAGGACACTGCAGGCCTTGCTACTAAGAAAAAAATATTTTTTTTAATAGGCGATGAATGCTTTAAAATACTTCAGAGAAATTAGAAAAACAACAAAGCAATGAAACAAAATCTGTTTTTTATTAAGAGGGCTTCTAAAGAGCTTAAGAATAATTTTGCTGGATATGTATCTACACAACAATTACAGAAACCTCTTTTCTTAAAAATGAAAAATTCTCTCAGGGTAAATGGCATGGTCTACAGACTGCATATTCAGTCAAATTATTCTGGCCAGTAGTTTAAGACTGTTGAGCCTTTTATGTCTTGCTTGCCACACTAATAGCAATTGAAAGCTTTTAGGTAAATGTATGGGTGTTCAATGTGATGAAAAATAAACTGATGGTGTCTCAGTGCTGCCTTTATTGAGTATATTTCCTCACACCACTCAGATGCAAGATCATCAGAGGGCAAGGGTGGAATAGGCAATGTCTGTAAGTTATCTCCCAGTCCTTAACACAGGGGTTGGATTAGGTGTATTCCACCTATGGATTTGTAATCTGTTTACAGAAACATGTCTTCAAAGGGAAAAAAAAAAAAGGAAAAAAGAAAAGCAGCAGTGTTACCTGATTTGCTTCACATGACTACACATTTGCTAATAACTCAGGCATTTTTTTAAGGTTTTTTATGTTGTTGCAAAAATTGAAGCAGTGTTTCAGTTATGAAACTAACCGTCTTTACTGTGGTTTAAGAGGGTATAATCTAGAGTTTGCTGAAATCATTGGACAAACTGGTGTTTACTTCATTTGACTTAATTTCAAACTTTTCTGTTCATATCTTGCACAATACTTATCCAGATTTTTTATTCCAGGTGGTAATGACCGCTTATACTTTGTATGAATGGAGATCATTTTATTTTAGTAGTTTTTGTCACCAAATTATATAAGCAGTTATAGGTAGTATTTTTTTCACTTTCCGTTTACAGTGACTGTTCAGTAATTCTCCTCTGAGTGAACGTGATGTGACTGGAAAAACTTTTTCCAGATTGGTCCTGTTTCTCCTATTTCAGAGCCCTGGAAGATGTGGATTTATCCCAACATCAGTATAAACCTGTTGGAGCCCTTTCTGGGGGGTTGAAAAGGAGGCTGTCAATTGCCATCTCGTTTATTGGAAATTCCAAGACAGTTGTTCTAGATGAGCCCACCAGTGGAGTAGATCCATGTTCTCGCCGTAGCATCTGGGATGTTCTTCTGAAGTACAAAGCTGGTACAAAGCTTATACACATAAATTGCTGCTAATTTTCTTTTCTGGAATTCCGTTTCAATAAATTTAAATAAGATAGTCAGAACGTTAGTATGGCGATTCAGTAACTAAATGCATTAATTTCAGAGGTAATATTTTATCAAATTTAGGAAACTTTAAAGCAGCCAAATGAGAATACAAGAATTATCTGCTATCTCACAGAGAGATGCCCAGTCCAACAGAAGATTGAATTTAGTTCTGAGTCCTGTCCTGAAGATTCTCTTCTGTTATCTTTTTTGTTAGCATCTCAAAATTATTTTCTGGTTTTCATTTCCCGTTTTGCACATATCTGTATATAGATGCATATATATGTCTAATGAAAATGGACTCATCAGTCAGTGTGCTACATTAATTTTTTAAGTACCATTAGGTTAAAAACTTATTGTGGGAAGCAAATTCTTCAGACAGTGAGCACTCAATTAGCTGTAATATCTCGCAGTGAATGATCCATTGAAATAGACACTGTTGTTACATGGTTTTAAGGACTCTCTTAAGCTCTTAAAAAAGCTTGAAGTTGTAATGTTTTCATACTGCTTACTATGTATGATACAAGACAAAGCAAGTTTAGACCTGAATGTAACTCAGACTATAAATATGAATGCAGGTTTTGTTTGTGTTTGGCAGTTGTGCTTTGAAGGGACCTGAAAGATGTTCCCTTAAGGTTAAAGGACCCTTGTGAAAGCAAGATGCATTTCTCTAGAAACCAGGTTTTGTAGATGTGTACCACTCTTTCTGATGCAGGTTGCACACTGATCTTTACCACTCATCATCTTGATGAGGCAGAGGTGCTCAGTGATCGCATTGCCATCCTGCAGCGTGGCCAGCTGAGGTGCTGTGGTTCTCCCTCTTATCTAAGAGAAACATATGGCCAGGGACACAGTCTAACACTCATAAAAAAGGTATAGTAAAAATGTACTGTACAGAACCTAACAGTGCCTGCTAAGGCACCTGTGTATATTCTCAGGGAGCTGCATGTCCCTGACAGGAACTAATATATGATATAGATTATTAGAGAGCTAGCAAAACATGTTTTTATCAGCTTTCTTGGTTGTTTTGGGTGGTTGGTATTATTATTATTAATTAGAAGAACAAAATGACATCTTTGATGAATTTCAATACTTAGCTGAAAAGGGCTTTCTCGCTGTTCTTTATTCCTGGGAAGCAGTGTCTGCGTTCCCAGCTTTGGTGCAGTTTCATTAGTGGAAATTTTCTTGTATGAATTGTATCAAGCCGCTTACTTCTGGTAACATTTAATTTTCGTGATTATCTTTCTTTCCTCATAGCCCTCTATGTTTGAAATCCAGGATCCTAAGCATATTTTTCGAGTCACATCTTTGGTACAGACCCACATCCCAGAAGCCTTCTTGAAAGAGAACAATGGGACTGAGCTGACATATGTGATTCCAGAAGGGGCAGATAAGACCTCATTTAAAGGTCTTTTCCAGGCTTTAGACCAAAGCCTTCATCATCTACATGTGACTGGCTATGGCATTTCTGACACTACCTTGGAAGAGGTATTTCTAATTTTTCTGCATAATGGCATTTTTCTTTGTTAGAGAATCCTGTATTAGCTTCCAGCTACTCTTATTGTATCTTTCATAATTCACAACAGTTTTTTGCAAGAAGCAGGTTTTCTTAAAAGAAAAAAAAGTCAACTTGGGCAAAAAAAATATACTTTTTCTGTACCGTTAATTTCAGCACCCACTCTACTTCAACTCATTTCTGATTTAAAGGATCTGATGTGAAGAGTGAGGAATTGTGTTACTCTTAAATCTTTGTTTCTACATTTACTTAAGGAAAATTTAATGTGTCATTGGCTTAATGAGAACCATTGTTGTCGTCCTGGATCTTTAGCACTGGAATGAGCTTGGAATTTGCAAGGCTGGAGGTTCAGTTCAAGTAGCTCTTGGGATAGAAAAAAATTTGCTGAGAATACTCTCTGACTTAAAAAGTTCTAAAGCTAAGGGCTTAGCAAAACTGTGTGGGGAAATCTCTAAAGAGTATTTTGTGTGTATACCGAGAGAGAGACAGACAGACACGCATATATATACACATATATCTCTGTGTGTGTATTCCAAACAGACCAGAGGAAGAGAGTCTGTTATGCTGCTTCATCACTTCTGAATTTAGCTCTGCGTAAATAACCACGTTGATGAGAAGTTATTTTCCTTCGACTGTTTTTAACCTGACTATAACTTCTAAATATCAAGATTCCCTAAACCACCACTGTTCAAGTTCTGTATTATAGATACTTTTGAAAATATATTTTTTTTCCACTTCTTCAAGTGATGACAGGAGATGGACATCAGTATTTTTTGATGCACGAAACACATCTATTTTTATTTGATGGCACAATTCATTCAGTAGCACTTTGTGAAACTGATTTCTCCAGTGATTACCTATAGTGTTAAAGACAGGCAAGGTTGGACTGTTTTCTAACAGAAAATTTATGTTAGAAAAAAATCCCACAAAAATAATGAAATGCAGATTCCTGTAGAGTGATATTTTTTTATATACAGCAATAAATACTTAATATAGAAAAGGGTTTTTTCCCTTCTCTATCTGTTCCTTGGAAATGTATGAAATGATATGATGTGGTACTGTGGTCAGCTGGAATATAAAATAGCCCAGGGAAGATGCCTGGTGTTATGAAGATGATACATTTTAATGCCTGTCAGACATCACTTGTGCATTGTATTTTTGCTGTGTGAGATATATATATGGGAATTAATGGGGTCAGGTATTTGAAACTGCATCAGCAGTTTTGGGTTTATTTTGCAAGTTTAGAATTGTTCATTTTACATAATCTGTGGAAAAAATATAAAAGAACCCCAATACTGCAAGTAAACCTAAAATGACAATTGTTATGGAATTTATTGAACACCACGACATGGAGCTCCTGTATCCTGAAGTGGTCCACTGGGAGACATCTTTAGAACTATATTGAATTGCTACATAGGTTTTTAGGACTCTGCACAAGCATAACAGATCCGGTTTTGCATATTTGTTTTTAAACTGCAGTCCAAAGAATGATCTACCAGCAAATATGTGATTTCCTTTGAAGTTAAGCTCTATATAACCAAGTTATTTATAAATTAAAATAAACACCAAAACATCTTTTTAGCGTTTCTCTTACAAATGCCCACAATACATAAAGGTAGTGTGGCAAGCATTTGCTATGACAATGGCGGGGGGAGGAGAAGGAAGGAAGAAAAAGTAAAATTTACAAGTTTAATAAACACTTTACATAATGCTACAAAATAAATACATTCCTGATATACAATTCTATAAGGCAAGTCAAAAGCTTATTGAAAGATTGTTATTTTCTTTCAAATTATATAGGGTGATTAATTTGCTATAAGAAAGAATACTGTTCACTGCCAAACTTTATAAATTCCAAGGTAATGTATATTTTGAGAACTTATTTTTTTATTTCGTCCCTGTGGGACATCATAGGACTTTCCAGAACTGGCATCTGTAAAGTAAATGTGAATTTTTCATGGAATAAGAGGAAGCTTCCTCAGTGTGCTGCATCTCTTAGTCAGTTGAGAGCTTGCTTTTTTGTTGCTTTCTGCAGGTTAAAAACAGCTTTAAAGGTGGTATTAGATATTGATGCATCCTTATTTAGCTTGAAGACTTAATGCATTAATTTGGGGTGATTTCTGTCATCTCTGCATCTCATCATTAGCCGTTGTTGCAACCTCAATTCTCCATTTTCTTATCAAAAGCCTCTTTGCATTGGCAACTAAATGGATAGCACATAATAGTGCTATTTAGTCTATTCAAACAATTCAATCTGGAAACAAAAAACTCTGACTTTAAAGGAAAAATGTGCTATAATTTTTATTTTATCCTTTCTTTTTGTTCTTTCACACACTCACCATTATTCCTTTTCAGTCTGAGGGATGCTTACACTCTAAAAATTTTACTCTTCAAGGGAAACCGGGCTTCCATTCATACTTCAAAGCAATTTTGAAGTTCTAACAAAATCAGTTTCTGACACTTTCAAATCTCACTAATATTATATTTGCTTCATATTTGGTTTTAAATATCTTTTCTAACCATTTTTATTTGTGAACTTTATAACGCTTGTAATCCAAAGAGTGTTAGCAGAACCAAAAGAAGGATAGAAAGATGAACTAAATTCAGTGTATACTGAGAGCTCTCTGGAGGATGATGTTTAATTTTTTGGCAACTCTGGAGGTTTCAAAGCTTATTGCTTTCATGCTTTGCCTTGAGAAAAGAACAAAACCAATATAATATCTCTGCAAAGTAAGATGTGTCAAAATATCTGTTAATGGTGTACTACTTCAAGTTATCTTCCTTGAAATGACCAAAGAGTTTTTCCCGAAACTTTCCAGAGAAAAGTTGAAATATTTTATCCTTAAAACATTTATATAGCTTCTAGTGGGATTCAATTTTATTGAGAGTGCTCTAACAACAACTAATCCTAATTCCATGTGATCCTTACTTTTCAGGGACCTTTATATGGCTTTTTAATTACTTAATACATTACCACTAGAATTTTGACTACTCTTTTTGAAGCGATTCAAGCAATTAATACATTCCCACTGCAAAATACCTAGGATACACATGAAATTTGTGGGATAAGAGGGCCCAGAAATGTTACTAAAATATCAGTCAGTGGTTTTAGATTATAAAGGACTGTCTATAGGTGTTGGTTGTTTATCCTTTTATTCCCTACTTCACTTTCTCTCTCTTTCATTCAGTTTTGGTTTTTGCACTTTTTCCTTTTGGGTGAAGATGCGTTTTAGGATGATAACTAAGGTGTGAGGGGGTCCCCATGCTTGGCAGTGAAGTGTCAAGGATACAGTGCCACCGTAGGATACGGTGTCAAGGATATCCAGTGTAAAGGATACTGTGCCAAACTTCCTTTTCAATAATTTTACTTTTCAATTAAGCCTCTTCTAACTCCTGCGCTCTCTGAAATTTACAGTATATTTATTTTAGACAGTCTGCTTCTATCAGTGGTAATGCCTGATGTTTATAGTTTTAACAAGGAACGGTACGCAGAGAGGCTCCTGCTTATACTTACTGCTATAATAGTGAAGGTCAGCTTGCGTTTTTATGCACCAAAATGGAGGGCTGGAAACAGAAAAGATAGAGGGGTTGCACCTGTGTGGAGGAGCAGACAGGACAGGTGAGCCAAAACTGACCAACGGGTATTTCATCCCATCTGCATCATGCTCAGTATAAAAGCTGAGGGATCAAAGTGGTCAACCCTCTTCTTCAATGGCCAGTGTCCGAGGAGGACTCTGAACATTCTTCTGCCTTTGATCCCAATTCATGTGTTCCTGAATTCAGTTCTTGAATTCAATTCCTGTCTACCCCTGTATCCGATCCCAGTGCTTACCCGTGAGACAATCATCATCCTGGGAGCTTAATATCAGTTTTGTATATATATATATATTTCATTATTATCTTATTATTATCTTATCTTTTTATTGTTATTATTTCATTATAGATGTTTTAGGTTTTTTTTCAACCCATAAGTCTCTCTCCCTTGTTTTGTCTCCCTTCCACTTCTGGGACAGAGTTAATTGGAGCCTAATGTGGGGCCCTAAGCAATGACAAGCCTTTTAACAGTCTCCTGTTTAATTTATTCGAAGGTTTGTTGCTCAAGGTTTAGGTTGTGCTGGCTACTAAATGAATGATAGATGCTCTCTATTAACCCCTCTCCATTCCCAGAAGGGTAAGGTCTTGCTTATACTTATTGCTTATTCCCAGAAGGAATATCTGGGAAGAAAATGTCTGTCTGTGACTCCAGCAGGAATTTTGACACTTAACTGAGTATATGCAGGCAACGTATTGTAGTGTAGCCTTCATCCTAGCCAGAGAGAGAGCAGTTCCTTTGTGGTTTTAGTCAATTCAATTTAGTTTTGTTTGCTTGACAGAACTGGTGAGCAGAGGAGCCATCAGCAAGCAGGTCCAAGGCAACAAATTAGAATGTGGCTTTGGGCAGTGGGGATCTCCCTCCAGAGTCTAATACAGAAATGTCAGGAGGTATTAATTTTTTCTGGCCTTGCAGTTGTTAATGGCCAAAAGTGTTCCCTTAAAGTTCGCAGGTAAGACGTGCAATCAATAACCACTGTTAAATGGCAACCGTATTGACTAAGCAAAACATGGTTTATGTAACAGTCAGACCTTAGCAAGTCAAGAGATATCTTTCCACAACTATAAAGAACTTCAAATTGACTGTTTTTTATTGACTATCATATGAGCTCCTTGGGAAAAAGGAATTTTTTTTTTGTTGTAGCTGATACCAGGCTCTTTTGTGGGAAGAAATAAATACTTTTTTAATGATTTCTGAAAGTCGCTCTGTGGTTATAATCTAAGTCTTTTTTAAGCTCAACCCAAACAGAGAAGAGAAAGCAAGAGAAGGCTTTCATGAAGAGAAAACAACACTTGGTTGTACTTTTGCTGTTCAATTAGGGATGTTCATGGTAGCTGTATTTTCTGTTAATTTTTTCTTTTCTTTCTTCTTTTCCGAAGTTCCTAGATCACTGATTAAATTGCAGTTCAGGTTAAGATAAGAAAAAAATAATTTTATTTTTCATTTTGAGTAGGGTGAGTGTTAATAATTGACTCACTATGACAGCTGTTCCAAGCTTCTGCAAGGCTGAGGGACTGATAAATGAAATACATCTCGATAAAACTCAAAGGACTTTATATGGATAGAACCAAGAAACAGAATTCTTGCTCAGAATTAAGCAAGAAATAATAGGTCTAACAGAAACATATTTGGCAAAGTGTGTATACCATTTAAATAGATCTCATGATTACAAAGTTGGTGAAATCTGCTGGGATTTTAAAAAATGTTATCTTTAACTCCATTCTGAGGTGTCCTCCCTTGCTTAGGAAGATTCGACCCTTACAAATTTACACTAATGTAGATTTTTAGGTTGTTACTTTTATTAAAAAAAATTTCAGTTTTTGCTATAGTGATTTTAGGTAACAGGATCCTAACATCTTCTCTCAATTTGGGGTATGCATGCTAATGGTTTTACTACAAAATGTGCATTGTTGCCCAGTCCCCTCCATTGTATTAGACAGGACTTTGTTAATGTTGACTGTGCCTGATGATTGCATTGTCCTTGAAATGTCTCTCAGTACCATTATGCCCACATGATTGCATAAATCTGTGGATACTTCCCAGAGCTCTGTGGATTCTTGATTCTGTAGGATTTTGTACATTAGATTTAGTTGTATTGGTGCAGCTGTAATTCTGGTAGCAGTTCCATTTGTGCCTACAGATTTCTAGCTGGAATATCAGAAAAGACTTGGAGCTGTTAATATGCCCTTGGTAAAAAAATGCAGTAACCAAGTTCCAACATATGCCACAGTTTAGGAGCATAAAATGCCAATCAAGGGCAGCCAGTCTATTGAAAAAGTCTTTGCAGATAGTAGTGTCCATGGCCCAACAGTGGTTTGCATAGGTGCTTTTGCTTCTATCGGCATTTATTCTTTTCCTCTCATCCTCAGGATTCCTGCACTGGAGGGCTTGACTCATTTTATAGTCGTTCCAGCAGGGTGGCTACAGCAGCCACTACTAATATCTGACAACCTGGATTTTACGAAATGGATTCTAAATTATTTTTTTCCTATTTCATGAAAGGTATTTCTGAAGCTACTTCAGGACTCAGAGAAGATGCCCTTCATTCAACGAGCAGCACACTTGGACCATGCAAATGCTGCCAAAGCAACCTGTAAGTAGAAAATTAGGTATCCTCTGAAGCAGCCAGATTTATAAAGCTCACAAACACAAAGATTAACATGCACAAAGTTCCTAAACTTGAGGAATGCACAAGTAAATGGAGAACAGTGTCTGCTACTACTTGGTAATTGATTTTTTTGTGTGTTTGTGTGTGTTACATGATCTGCCCTGTGTAGTAGATGTTATGTTTACTGTGATTCACCTCTGTATCACTTCACAGTCGTCTTCCCACCCTTGTACTATGTGTACACACACGCACAATCACTGTCTCACTGCATCAGCATTAACATACTGCTTCCTACCAGTCCCTGGCAACTAATTGTCCTCTTTGACTCATACTAACAATGGATAAATATTGTTGAGATATATCATACATATAAAGCTGTAACCTATTAGAAAGGTGTATTCAATTCCATCCATGTGCAAATAATGAAAAAAAAAAAGCTGTTGCCCCCCATAGCAGAAAATTTGTCCTCTCAAGTGACATGTTATTTTAGGCTGCTTCACATGTTTGGTTTTTTTTAAAACAAGTTCCTTCTTGCCTTCTATTTTCCTGCCTTGCAAGCCAGGGAGGGCATCCTTGTTAACATTTTTCAAACCTTAGGAAGCTTGTTCTCCTTAAAAACTCTCCTTAGAAGTCACTAATGTGATACCTTGCAAAATGCAAGGCTCAAGTTCTCCAATGACAGCGTGCACCAAGCTCATCAATATTTCTCATTGTTCCTGGGATTCTCATGCTTCTACACGTACCATGTTTCTTTCTATTTCATTGTTTATATATAGATTATAGTCTTTGGTTAGATGTCAAACCATCTATATGGAGTTGGTTTTGTTTTGGCTCTACAGAACACAGACACAGAGATGTCCTGGTCTGAGGACTTTCATTGTTGCAATAATGGAAATAACAGTTTTGAACCTAGCTTCTGTTATTTGTTAAGATAAATTCAATTAGATCTCATAGTAAGGAGTAATCAGTGCCAAGAATTGTGGTCTAAGATGAGACCTTTTCTCACAAAGTGCAAACTGGATGAAACTTTTTGCAGAGGGTCTTTTTACTAAGCTGTTTCTGTCCCTGTTGAATCAGTGAAGAGGTAACTGTAGAGCAAAAAACCTTCACTAAACAAAGAAAATATCCACTGCTGTGAGTGATGAGAACAAGACTTCCATTCAAAATACAGCTTTGAATATCCCTTTATTTTATAGCGATCAGTTGAGTATTTCTTCAAGGTTCAGCTAGGATATCTGAAGCAATTTCAAATCAAAACAGTCTCCCTTCTCCACATTGTATTTTCATTAGAAACTAAGGTTTAGAGTTCCTAAAGAAATGAAAACAGAGTATACTGTACCTAACAATTTGATATCTTTTACCATCTGCATTTCAAAACACATAACATATTATTTGTTCAAGTTATTATATTAATAAAGAATCTAGTGTTCGGAGACTATATTTTTCAGTCTGATAAATTATGGCAAGAAAATGTGATGATAATGCCATTTCTTTGGGGATGAGAGTACAGGAAAATTGTCGTTCATTGCAGATGACTGTCATTCATCATTAAGGACAGTTGTGAAGTGTAGGCATAAGGGATCTGGGAAATGGTCATGAAAGGTATCCATCATTGTCAAAGCTAACCAGAATACTCCATGGGCAATATCTTGACCTGTATAATTTTGTCTTTGAAAGCAGATTCAAAGGCAGTCAAACTTTCTGTTGTCATAATCGTCAAATGAATTTTCAAAGCCCCCTAAAGCAAACAGCTGGGTTATTGAGAAGATCACAGGCTGCTGCTATTTGATTTGTAAACGAATTTGGATTAGAGACCTGCTTTGACAAAGCATGGATCTGAGCACAAGCAGGGATATTGGCTATCCTTTACTGGTACTGAGCCCTTGAGGAGTCAGGATTGCGTAGAAATCAAAATGTTGTTTCTTGTCTCCCAAGATGTAGTGTAGACATGGAATTGAGCAGTGTGCATCTGCCTTCTTAAATGCAACTGAAAAAAAAATAAAAATTACATAATTTAAACTGATGACCAATGCCAAAAACAGAGAAGAGACATCACTTCAGCAAAATATGACAGTATTTCACTGAAGTTGGAGCTTTGATAATTACTAGTTAAATTTTACAGGGTCTTATTGTACTGGGTCTGGCTGGAATGCAGTTAATTTCCTTCACAAGAGCCCTTACTGTGCTATGTTTTGGATTTGTGACTAAAACAGTAGTGCCTAGGGACATGGTTTAGTGGTGCTTTTTGTCAGCGCTAGGTTGATGGTTGGACTAGATGATCTGAAAGGTCCCTTCCGGCCTAGGCAGTTCTGTGATTCTATATAACACACTAGTGTATTGGCTGTTGCTGAGTACTTGCAGTGTCAAGGCTTTCTTTTCCTCTCATTCTGTCCCCCAATCCCTGCAGTGAGTAGGCTGAGGGTTAGCAAGAAGCTGGGAGGCGACATGATGTGGATAGCTAAGCCAAGTTACCAGAGGATTATTTGATTCCATATAGTTGTTGTACTCAGCAATAAAAACTGAGGAGAGCGTTTTTTTGGGAAGGTAGCCATTGCTACCAGACTGGCTGAGCATCAGCCTACTTGTTGGAGGTGGTGAGCGATGGCCTTCACATGGCTTGTGGTTTTGTTGGGTTTTATTTTTTCTTTCTTTTTATTTGCTTCTTAAACTGTCTTTGTCTTGACCCACAAGTTTTTTTCCTTTCTCTCTTCATATTGTCTCCCCCATCTTGCTGGAAGAGGGGGAAATAAGCAGCTCTGCGGTGCTTAGCTGCTGGCCAGGGTCAATGCACCACCATAACACAAAATAAACTCAGAATTATTTGACCCTTTCCAAATGCAAATATTAGAGGTAAGTAAAAATCTGTTAATTAAATTAATTGTAACAATTCTAATATTGGTAACTTTAAATAATCAAAAACCTTGGAATAAAACTCACCTTTTGGTGAGAACAGTTAAGATTTTCTTTTTAAGTTAGGGAATGCCTATGGGTGCAGGCATAATACATGCATATATTATAATACAGATGTGCATAATTAATTTCTTCACAGCTGGGGCACAGGATTGATGGTTATTGTTTTGTAAATGTATGCAGAGCATGCAGAAAAAGGTTAGATTGAGCTCGCAATGACTGCATGAAAAAATTGTTGGAGCCAAATAGCCTTGAGAAAATGAAGAAACCAAATCTGTGGAGTCCAATAAAATTATCATAAACTACAGCAGGCAGTATATGTACAGAAATAATCCGGAGAGCTAAGAGCAAGTTTTTAGGGGGTGACTATCTAACCATGGATAAGTAACAAAATATTCTGAGCATATGCAAGAGCTAGACAGACAGTGGCTAGACAGTGGGCTCATTGGGTCATTAAGGGACCAATACTGCAGAATTAAGATATTCAGACATCTTGCTGAAGAGCCAAATGAATTAATTTTGTAGCATTCTACATCTTAGAACTTTTGGGAGATAACAACTTTGGATCTGGGAATAAAATATGATCAGGACCTGAGATATAGTGAAACTAAACTGTAGAAAATTAAAACCAGATAAAATTATGGTTTTCATACAGCAACACATATAATTTGAAATTCATAGCCATGAAACGTTATGAAGACTAAGACCCTGGTAATATGTTTAAAAAAGCCAGAGTGGTTATTAGTGTATATTTAACTATAGTAACAGAAGTACTATTAAAGCTTATATGTCTTTGAACTTCTTGGATAAGTTAGCCACTGAAAGTGCTGGAGTGGAAGCAGGTTAATGCATAACTAATTTTTATGGCTGCTTAAACCTTCCTCTGAAGCATCTGGTGTTAGCCATTTTGAAGCATATTGGGCAAAATGTTACATTGCTCATATTAGGATTTAAGAGATCAACGATATACAGTACTTATAAAGCATATCTGAAAGTAAATTTAAGAAATTGTAGCTGACAAAAAGCGGTCATCAATCGCAAAACATCACACTGAAGAGCTTTCAGTGAATTTTCACTGGGTTTTAAATCTGCCTTTTGATTATTTTCATCAGTGATAATGAAATAAATATAACTTTGTATATGAAAAAACCAAAGTGACTGCTGCAGGGGACTGGAAGAATAGTAATGAGTCAGACCAATCTGAAAGAGTGAGTTAGATCACTTGGAAAGCTGAATCTATTCTAAATAAGGTGTGTTTTAATTAAACCAAACACTGGGTAAATCTATGTAATGGGGAGTAATATTCTGGAAAACATTGACTTTGAAAGTTACCTACTAATCCTGGTGAAAAAGCATTTTAAGACAGTATGGCTAAGAACATTTATGTTTCAATTTAATCTACAACATGATGTGAAGAAGTAATTTTGACTATCGGTACAAAATTAATGAGACTGATGCTACAATACTACATACAACTTTTCTCTCCATATTTTTAAGTCTCAATGTCGTTAAGGAAAAGTTGAGAATTTGAAAAGGGAACAGAGAAGAGTTAATATTGGGGGTCATATTGGAGAGAAATAAATAGCTGGAAGCTAAAGGCAAGCACTTCTCCGAAGAGGTTAATTAACAACTGGAGTTAGTCTACCTAGGGAAGTATGTACCTTCTCCCAGTGCATTTGGCACAAGCTTAGGGCTTTTGCAGAAAATATGCTGCAGTGAGAGGTACTACTGATTTCTGCACATGGGTAACAGAGCAGAATTTGATGTCTGTTGATAGGTGATCAAGTGATTTCATTTTCTTCTTTGTAGAGTAGGTTTCCTGTTGTTTTCTTTTAGTTCCTGTATTTTGTTGAAGCTATTACAACACCTCTAGACAGGGAAGAGGTATTGACAGCCTTTATGATCTTTCATGGTATTTTTAAAATCCTATCTTTTAATGAAATATTCAGGAGTCTTGTTCTCCACTCTGTAGGACTGCTTGTCTTCCATTTCATGTTGCAATCATTCCTATTCCTAAATAATTTTTACAAAAAAATAAAAAAAATATAAAAGGAAAACCAAAAAAATATAAAAGAAGAAGAGCTCTTCCTCAGAGAATAAATAAGGTCTGGCAGACAGTATTTCTGTGTTCACTTACTGCTTTTGAGAATGACCTGATTGCACTTTTTGGAGGTATTCCACATTTTTCACATTTGCAACATCTTCAAAAATCTGTATTCAGTGTATGGATTATGTGATCATCTGTTATCTGAAAAGCAACTGAAAGTTAAATAACAACAGGTTGCCTGGTGTAACACTAATGTGGCTTTTGCTACGCTTGTAGTAATATGGTCTTCCATAGCTTAAGTAGTGAAATCCTTTTTGGCTTATGTTCTTTCTGTTGCTCAGTAGCAGGAGTTTGCCACAGAGAGCATTTACTTCTTACATTCAAGATGAACTGGTTATTTTTTTCCCTCAGAATACGAGGCCAATGTGTAGGAGGAAAATTTCACTCTTAGATAATTAATACAAAGTCACATATATGGTGTTAGAAAATATTTGTAGTTAATAGCTAGTCTTTAGGTTTTATATGCAAAGTAAATTCTGATGGTTCCTTGCCTTGCTTTAGCTTATAGGTGGTGTATATATTTTATAGATTTCTTTTTTCCCCCAGGGGTACTGGTGTGTGTATATATTTAAATATTTTTATAAGTGAACATAGCGTATGAGTATGTTCACACATTAACACAAATATTTTAAAACACAACTTTGCTTTATTAATGCTGTTGCACCAGCAAATACAGATACTTTAACACAAATTATGTAAGTAATTTAATTGTATTTGATATTAATATGGTCCATTTTTTTAAGAAATTCTTATCAAGACTAAGTATACTTTTCATTCTGAAATGAAATGTTGCTTAGGGAAAGAGCTTCAAAGAGTTTTCTCATCTTGCTTCATCTAATGAGTAAATACCATATGGATGTAAAAGGTGTGGTATACATCTTAGTTATCCTTGCTAGGTTGTATTTGGGCTGATATTTCTGCATGAAACTAGATTTTAATTTGTCCAATACCTTCTCAAAAGTATTTCCTTTTGTGAAATTGTTGTCTCTGCGCTGTCACTAATACATTTTTTTTTTGTGTGTTACAAACGCCCACAAAGACATTATCAGTAGTCACACATTTGTTTTCTCTGGTACCAGCAACATTCTGAAGGACTACAGGTTTTACATTTCTCAAAGTTAACAAAAAACTGTTTTAGCAGTTACAGGGACAACGTCCAAAGTAGATGCAGTATGAAAGGCAGTATGCTGAGCAGTTAGCACTTAGGAAAGCACTTATTTTTGCTAACTTTTTATGCAATAAACTTACATAGGTGACAAGGTGACACCCTGATAAGATTTGTATATGACACTGTTGCCAGTTAATTCCTTATTTGAAATATATGTCTGAATTTATGATATGTAGAAGTGGTGTTGGACTTTTGTGTAGGTGGAAATTTTTACTCATATCATTTTTTCTCTTTCTGTCTGTCTTGATCTATTTTTTCAGTTTATCTAGGTTCCCATATTCATTGGAGGCATTAACTGTTGGTTCTGTTAATGGGATCCTTTTAGCTGTTAATGCTACCATTTATGAGATACCAGAATGCCTGAGGAAAGAGATTATTCATCAAATAAATTTTTCAATTGTTTGCTGTGGCTGTGGGTCTGAATAAAACATGCCTCCTGCAGAACACAGTTATCTTTCCATTTTGAATTGTTTCCCTGCATAAACGCTGATATGATTTTATTGCTAATAAGAGTAATTCCAGTAGAGACAGTGTCTAAAAATATTCTTGATTATGGCATTTGCAATATTTTAGACTGAGTACTTATTCATATCAAGGTAGTACTTGCACAAATTGTAAAAATTAAAGTGACTAAGGTTGTCCTTGTCTATCAGGGTGAAATCTTGGCCCTGCTGAAGAGGTTTGCTCCATTTGTTGTCTGAGAGTTCTCTGAACGATTCCAGGAGGCTTGTTCCAGAGCGCTTTTTACAGTGCCTGCTCAGTTTGCCTCACTGCAAACTGAGCAGCTGTGTAACAAAAGTCATCAGCAGTACAAAACTGGGCAGCTGCAATTTAAAAGTCCCCTTTCTGGGAACCCAGTTGCCAGTGGAAAGTACTTGACAACACTTGGTTTGCATGTATAGTTCCTTCAACCCTAGCTAAGGTCAAAGCTAGCACGCACGCTAGCTAAGCGTGCTAATGCTAAAATATTTAGCATGAAGTCTCACATGTAATGGTAAGTGCTGTGGTAAAGAGAGCATTCAGATTGTATTGCTGTCCTCTTCTTTCACCAAATCTTCACCAAACACAGCATAAATTCTGGAGCCATATTGTGTACATTGGATTCAATATTGACTCAAACCTGAGTCTACAGGTTGAATCCAGTGGGGTGAATTCTAATAGCTCTCTGAGTACTGTTTACACTTCTACAAATAAAAGGAACCAATCTCAAAAAGCGTGCTGCTTATTGTAATATGAGACAATTCTAGCCTCATATGAGGTAATAAGAGGTAATTCGAGTGCAAAAGTTGCATCTGATGGATGTTTCACTGCACATGTACAAATACATTCTTTATCTCTGTCAAGTCTGAGATATATATGTCTGTATGTGTGTATATATATACATGAAATCAATTCGGATCTTTTTTTGATGACTCTGACAGGCTGTAATTTTCTGCTTTTGTGCTTTTAAAGAGTACAGACAGAAGGTTCAAGTAGTCTTCCATTTTGTAACCACCATTCCATGCCTGCTTTTCAACTGTTCCTCCTGTTGTCCCCTCCTCCACGTGGCAATTCATTGCAGGTGCATCACTGCAGGGGAGATAGTACTACAATAAAAGCATATCTATTTGGAAAATTATCTCCTGGAAATTGAAATTATCATATTTGTTAATGTTGCAACTTAATCATGCAGAAACTCACAATCAGAGAATTAGGGCTCCCAAAATTACAGTAATTTTCCTTTTCAGCACATGATAGGATTGTGTTCACCTGGCTGAATATTTATCTTTCATTTGTTTCCAAAGAATATGCCCATCTCATCATGATGAAGGTGCTTTGGCCACAGTAGATTTTGCCATGCAAAGCTAAAAAATAGTGGGTGCTTAATTCCAACTTCTTTTTCAGTATGGTTTAGACTGGCAGTGACCCCAAATAAAATGTAGAGAATAGGTATAAATCAGGGCAAAGCAAAAGAAAACATGGAAATGTGAAAAAAGAGATTGTATTAGGCACTGAAAGTCACAGCTGTAGAAAGAAATGAAATTTATGAATTATGGGAACAGTACATTCACCAATGTGTCCTCTTCCATCAGGACCAGACTAGCTTAGATGGCCATTCATCAAATCAGCATGGCTGTCAGTATAACAAACCTTTTTGGTTCCCTTTGGGTTCTGTAAGGTAATGGATAGGAAGGCAGCACCATTGTTTCCCATTTCCTTATGCTTGTGCATTATTTGTGTGCTTCGGGCTAGAGAAGGGAAGAAAACCAACTATTTTGTACTAGAAAATTAATTCCCTTTGTTGAAAGTTATGGCAGTGTTTTTATAACCAGAGTAGGTGCTTGTACCATTCACTAAAAGTGTTACATTCCAAAATAAATATATGCTCAATTGAGTTTCTGTTATGGCTACATGCCTACCCATTTTCATAGTAGTAAAAACAACAAGAAGTGTTTTGACACTGGCTGAGGGGAGACCTTATCAACGCCTACAAGTATCTCAAGGGAGGGTTGAAGGAGGAGGGAGCCAGACTCTTTTCAGTGGTTCCCAGTGAGAGGACGAGGGGCAACGGGCACAAGTTGGAACATAAGAGGTTCCACTCAAATATGAGGAAAAGCTTCTTCACGGTGAGGGTGACGGAACCCTGGAACAGGCTGCCCAGGGAGGTCGTGGAGTCCCCTTCTTTGGAGATTTTCAAGACCCGCCTGGATGCAGTCCTGAGTAACATGCTCTGACAAGCTCTAGGCAATCCTGCTTCAGCAGGGGAGTTGGACTAGATGATCTCTATGGTCCCTTCCAACTCTAAAAAATTCAGTGAAATTCAGTGACATCAGCTAACACTTCAGCAGCAGCTAGGGTGTTGTTTTTTCCTGGCTGTTGTGCTGGCTATTACTGTTTAGGAGCAGTGGTACCTTGGAAACCCAATCTAAAGTCAAGCCCTGTTGTTCCAGACACCCTACAGACAAATAGTAAGGATAAAAAAACCCCCAGATTCTCACTACCTCTGACAGCTTGCCATCTAGTTTTAAAGCTGAATTTAATGAGTAGATAAAACAGATAAATAGGTATGGGAAGGTAAGATTATAAATCATGACCATAAATTAAAAGCAGAGGTCCCAGTTCACTGATTTTCTATCTACCATATTTACTTGCTGAATGCCATTTAGACTCTTTTGCTTCCCCAAATTTACTCTTAAAATAGAGCGTGGCTGTCATACACATCTGTTATAAAATTCTTATCTATTACCACACATGAGGTGTTATTGAATGGTGTGGCATTTATACTTTTAGAGGATGTTCTGTTATTTTGATATGAGTGATGAGATAGCTTAATGGATTTTGCAGTGTTATGAGACTGCATATTCTTGCATTAAATAGAAGGTTAAAACAGTCAGGAAATACTATGTGTATTTCAGTATTAGTTATATGTGAATTCAAGATGCTGGCTTACCTTTGTATTTGGTATGGGTATTACAGATACCTAAATTATTACTTCAGGTGATAGATTTCTAATGTCTATTTTAAATCACCTTGGATGTCTGTGAAGATGTAAAGGAAGGGAAAATTTGGATGTAATTTTTTAGTTTTTATCTAATTTGTATAATTGCTAATAAATACGTGGTCTGCATTCAATGGTGCTCACGTTTGTATAATACAGGTAATAGTATTTTCTAACTTAGAAGAAAAACAAGTTCTTGAAATTGAAGGATAATATTTGTAATGTGGGTGAGGCTATGGTGTCTCCGGAAAGAATGAGTAAACATCTTAAACTTTCATTCTTACACTAAAAATCTCCTGTTCTGACTATTTCGTACATGCTCTGATGTTGGACAGCTGTGGGAAGGGGTAGATTCAGATGGACTCTATTCAAGTTCATTTAGTAATCTGTACAAAAGTTGAAGAGGTTAGGGGGCGGGAATCAATCTTTTTGGGGTAGTCATTTGCTGCAGAGATGTCTGCAGTGTTGAAGCTGTGATTTCACATTTTCACCTCTAACTGCTTAGCCCATATCAGCAAAGGCAATATATCCATTAATGAGCTGTTGAGAATCTAGATAATGTATTCTATTCAGTTAATTATTTTGATAACTATAATGTATTCTATTCAGTTGGGTTATTCAGTACCTAAAAATTAGTCCTGGTTTTAATTATTTCTCAGTTTGCTAGTTAGCCATCCCAAAGCTATCCTGTGGAAGGTAGGGTTAAGGTAAATCAGTGTGCAAGAGTGGAGCATTTTAGATTGGTACTTAAAATGTTTGCGTCAGTCACATTTCATGTGAAACCATGACTGGAAAATTCCTTATTTAAACTGTTCTTCCCCTTCCAACAACAAAAGACTGCAGCTCATTTACTTGTTAACAAATTGACTTGTGTTGTGTGTTGTGATATAGGTTTCTCAGATTATGTCATAGTTTTCTTTGAAAAAGTAAAATAAAAGAATAGGAAGGAAGGGGGCAAAAATCTGCTCTACCTCTGTCTTGTTTCTTTCCTTTTCTCTGGGGGATACTAGCAATGTATTTTCCATTGCCATTTAACTATGTGACTTGTATGAGTCTGTACAATGTCTTTACCACTTGCAACAAACCTAAATGAAAATCCTGGATGCAAACAGTGATGTCCATGGTCAAATGTTGTTGCTTGAATGCACCTCTGTCACTGATTTCATAACAATGCAGGAAGGAAAAGTACGGAAAATTATTTTATGGATGAAGGCTTGTTGTCTCCTAACTCCTGCATGTTTTACACTTTTTCTTCTGTTCGAAAGCACTCTATATGGCTGTGTCTTCCATTTGGCCAGTGAAGGTCAGATATATTCCTCTTCAGCCAGTTGAGTGAGGGTAGTATTGTGTTCCTACCTCCAAGAGGCTTAGGTACAATGGTGTCCTACCAGTTCTTCAGCCTTGTATACATTGCTGTGGGTAGGTCATAGCACCTGTGTTTAGACATGACTTAAGATTTTCTATCTTCTAAATATAGGGTGGGTAATTTTAATGAAGTTTGCCCCGTTCTTTTTCTAAACTTCTTGCCTACAATTGAACTTTTGTTTGTACTCATTTCTCCAGGAGATGCAAAAATAGGGAGCTTAAAGAGGCTACTTTACAAGTTTGCTGGTAGTTTTTCTAGTGACAGCTTTTTGGATTGTGAGATTTGGGTGTTGCTTCTTTTTTGGTGAGAGTATTCAGCACATTTTTCTGGTTATGTTGGCTCTTTCTTGATTTTTCAGTAAGAATCAGTTACTTCATGCTGTCCTTTCAGTAGTCTTCAGTGTGCTAAAATATTGAACATGTTGAATCTTTAACAATAAGAATGTCTTAGATAAGGGAAGGAAATGCTCTGATAAGTCAACTGCCTGTCTTGACAGACACCAATGCTTTAGCTTTAAAATATGTTAATTTTACTGATGAAGTCTATAGTTACCTAGATCTCTATTATTCTGCCTCAAAGATCTTCAGGCCCCTGCAGCATCACATTCTGGAATCTGGGGCCCAGAATGTGAAGCTGAATTGTTAATTAAAAGAAAACTTTTTTCCCCTTCAAAAAATATCACTTAATTGAATTAAGCAGTAGGTATGGGGGAAGAAGGAGTAACTTAAAGTTTTGCTGAAGCTTTGCTTCTCTGGACAGGAAATTCTTGAGAGGGAAACAATTTGAATAAACGTTTTAGAAGAAATATTCACAACATTTAAAATGAAAAAGTCTCTGGGGGAACTGGGAGGATTTCTACCTAAATATGCCAGACGGGAATTTCTCTTGTGAAATTTCCCTCAAAATATAGATTTTTTTGATCTGCTTTGTATGGAGACAGGTCATAGGCCTATTACATATAAGCAAGAATCAATCATAGTATGAAACAGAGACTAGAGGCATTCCCTTTGTACCTCACACCATCAAAGTGCCTTTTATTCAAATGCCCTACATGAAAATCAGTTCTCAAAATCCTCCTGGAAACAAAATCAATATAATATTTATTTAAACAAATATGGAAGAAGATGAAGGACATTTTTATACCTTCTAATGGAATTCTGTGCACAGATTGGTGGGCTAGCACTGACTCTATGCCAGTATGACATATGCTGAAATGTAGAACAAATTCAGATCAGTAGCTTGGACTAGAACTATTTGTTGGCCCAGAACCTCTGATAAGCTAATGGATATATACTGCTTGCAAATGCAACCAGTTTTATGTCAGCTAGCTCAACTTTTTTGTGAGGGTACTTCAGTTCCAGGATTACCTTCCCAAAATCTGGACCTCCTCTAAATGACTTGTCTAAATGCCAAAATGACAGAAGCAGAATTGAAAATGTCTGCTCCTGGCTGTTAACATAGCGATTGTATAGCCTATTTGTTCTTATTTTATTGTGCCATGGAAAAGGTTGTAATTATATGATTTTCTAGAATTGCAAAAAGGGGGAGAAAAAGACCATCTAATATCCAGTTAGAGACATAAAATATTTGGCTCCTAATTCTAGAGCAGTCTATAGGTAACAGTTTTCAAAATCTTGATTACAAAATTTTAGGACTTATGCTCTGTTTCCCTGTACCTGATATTTACTGTATGAATTGGAAACTGGCAAAAATCTTTTCCATAGTACAAAGGAGAGTCTGGATGAATTGGAAAGTACAACTTAATTGTGAACATAATTGCACTTCTTCCAGATAATTGCCATCGTAATTCAAGCAAGACAGCTTCTAACAGTTAGGTCAGATTTTTAATTTTATGATCTAAATTATTAATGAGAATATTTCCATAATCTTTCTGCATAAAAATTGACTTCATAACAGAGAGGTCAGCTGGCCATGTCTTGTAGCCTTTCTGATTATCAGTGATAATCAGAAACTGTTTTCCTATAAATTTGTGCTGCTTTTATGCTTCCTGACATACACATGAGATGTAGGTGGAGAATTACTTAAAAGCTTTATGAAGCAAAAATTAATTTTGTAGGTTCTAGTTGAAAGAAAATTAAATTAGACTATGCATGTAGGGTTAAGAAACATGAAGGGTTAAATAACAGGTGTACACAGGAAAAGTATTTAGCTTTTTTTTTCTTCTTTTTGAGCGATTTAATACTTTGGGAATATTGAAAGCCATATTGAGTCAATTATAGAAAGCCCAATGCAGGCTACTTTTCACAGTGTGGCTGCAGTCACACAAAATGGTATGATGCATAAAGACGACAAGCAGATCAGCACAAGAATGCATAATGCTATTGTATAAATCAGTAGTGTTTCCACATCTGATAGGCAGTTGTGTTGAATACAATATATCTTGAGACTGATACAGTGGTAATATAAGGGGACTTGAGGCAAGTGTTGAGGGTGGTTAGGACTATAAAGATTTTTATAAGAGGAGACTGAAAGCTTGAGATTATTTATGCACAAGATAGATTGGAAACTTCTATAACCTGTCTCCTAAAGCAAGATTTAGGCACATATCCTGTACCATCAAACAGAATAAATTCAAAACAGATAAGATTTTTGGTTTTTTTCCTGAAACACAAAGGAAAGACAGATTTCAAGGACACAAAGACTGAAATTTAAGAAGATTCAGAAAGACATTTGACACCTTTCTCAACGAGAATTTTAAACAATCATATGCTTTTTTTAGAAAAGACAGTTTTTAAAAGAAGTGCCTGAGGCAAACATATACTTTTAATATAATGGTTTTTACATCTTCTTGTGATGTATCTTGGCTGGGCAGCATTAGAAATGTTGAGTTAGAGTCCATATATTGGAAAAAATAGACAATTATTTTTATTCAGGAAATGCTGCTTAGAGTGGTCTCAATATATAGAAGGGAAAGGTAGGAAGAGACAAATTGCAAGGGATCATAAAGCATAGTATGTCTTTGAGCACTACAATAAACAGGCTATTCAGTCTTGCTACAGTGCAGTTACCTGCGGTAGTAAATCTGCCAGACACTGCTATGCTATAAGGAAGAAAAGGGGCTGAAGTAAATTCAGTCTGGCAAAGCCACAAGTAAGAGAAGCTGGTAATAGCCTGCACATGCCTCGAAGGCATTAGGGTCTAAAATGGAGGCAAAGTGATTGGTGTGATTCACAAGTGTCTGACAGAGAACAATAAAATGAAATGAAGCGAGAGTCTATGAGGAAAATGTCTGACTGGTGAGATGTTTATAAGCCGTGGACACCCTCCCATGGGAATGTGAGGGACAGCCCATGAGCTGGGATTATGAAAAATGCATTGACTAACAAATGAGAAAATTTTATCAGTCCCATAAGAGCAGAGAACTGAAGGGAATGGTTCTATGAGAATCCATGTCTCTACCACCTATGATGCCCTTTTTAATACTCTGAAGACTTCCTATTGAAATTCTCGTGGAAAGGTTGCCACTCATTTCAGTCAAGGTGGATCAAAACTTTAATACTAATACAGGCTATGTTTATCATAGTAATTTGTCTAGAAGCAAAGGTAGCAGTGCATAAAAAATGGTTATACCAGTGTGAGGATCATGGGAAAATAGGTATTCAGTACTCCTTTAGCTGTGTGCTTGGAGCTGTAGAGATAATGCATAAGCTGAATCTCTGTTTTCCCTTATAGAAAGAGTTAATTAGTTGCACTGGGGGGGGGGGGAATT
>NW_015090830.1:692688-808226 GCF_001431845.1 Calidris pugnax | reverse complement strand
GACTGGGGGGGGGGGAATTATACTATTCCAGGAGAACATTGTAGGTTTATGTAGTTTTGTTTTTTCTAGTCAAAAGACTATTATGTTCTATATCTGAAAATGTAGCACGTGAAATTTTGATTTTCATTGTTTATCACAAGGATTTTTTTTCTTCTCACTCAGATGTCTCACTTACGGGAGCCTCAAGTGTGCATGGAGCCCATCTCATTCTCGCACAGATTGTTGCCCTTCTGATGAAGAGATTTTACCACTTTAGGCGAGACTGGAGAGGAAGTCTGTCAAATGTGCTGCTGCCTGTCTTCTTTGTTGCACTGGCAATGGCCTTGTTTAGTGTGAAGCCGCTGGCTATTGATTATCCTTCTCTCAAGTTGACACCAAGACTTTATGACAATGCAGAATCCTTCTTTAGGTAGGTAAAGGGCTCATTTATCATCATCAATATCCAGGTTTCAGGACCTTTACCCTTGACTTCTCATTTTTAAAGACTATTTTCATTCTTGGAAGAATAATATGTTACTTTTTACTATTTTTCAGGTGCTTAGATTTTTATAGATTATTATGAAGGAGAGATAAAATTAGAAATGCATTGTGCAAAGGATTTTCTGAAGGAAAGGGAAAAGGCTTTGGAGCAGTTTCAACTGGCTAATCTGTTTCAATACCAGTCATGGCTACTTATATGTAAATGCAGAAGTGCATTTGAACAAGCCTTTACATGCTTCATTTTAACTAATTGCTTAGGTCTGAAACTATTTTCTCAAAATAATTCTCAAGTTTAAAAGTGTCACACAGTATTAACAAAGCCTGGTGGCCTACTTACTCAGCATTTAGTTTCTATATGCTGAGTTTAAATCAACTACATTTATTTATTTATTTATTTATAATATATGGTATCTATAGCCCAGCTCTCAATGATTCTGTATTGAATGTAGATCACTTTCTCTCCAGGACAAATATCTAGATATAATAATAAACATAACACTAAGATCTTTGAATTTATAAATGAAACATAAAAACACTTAAACCACGTTAACTGTTAGGAATGCATGTTTATAAAGAGAAAGATGGCCATGGGGAGACATTGAGATTTGTTTAGTCATAATTTTATTGAATTTTCTTTACATGTTCATATGCAGTTTTTGGAATGAGAAAATTTTGCTGGTTTTGTGTGTTTCCTATGCATGCATTTATAGTTCTTTAATTTCTTGGTAAACACGTAGGATCTTGAGCCTGAAAGTTAATAGAATTAGACATATTGATATATTTGTGGGTTTTTTCTTTTTTTTTATTCCTTTCCCTTCCTCTTCCCCCATGTCCCACTTTGAACAGCACTGAAGATGATAACCTAGGAAACCTTTCTCAGATTCTACTGAGATACTTCTCTGATTGGGACAACACATGCATGCATTCAAAACAAGGGTAACTGTGAATAACGTAACTACTTCCTTAATGTCAAATTGTAAATATTGTAAATTCAATATTTCTTTTCTGTGTAATGTAAACTATCTCAAGCTTTTCTTACAGCATGAGGTTAGTGACAAATCAGTTCTGGTGAAGGAGTTGGCATCCAGGTGAAGTACATAAGTAGGCTTCATTGTTAAAGATCTGATCCAAATCCCCCAAATCAGTGACGGTGTTCCGATTAATTTCAGGAGGATTTCAGCCAAGTCTGGTGTCCCTATGAATGAAAAGTAAGACAATAATTGCAGTATTTGTTAGGAAGCATTCCAGATTTCTAAATTTAGGAATGCAGAGTTGTGACCATGCTTTAATTATCTCATTGCTGCAAACATAAGGCATGCAGCTCATTTGCTGCTTTATTCATATAAATATTTTTAGTGAATCTACTTTGATAAAAATGAGTAAAATTGATACAGATTTAGAGACAGCTGCCACTGTAATAAAATGCTAAAAAGGTGTTCAAGATGCCAGATATGCTTGTTAATCTGTGGATTTCTTCTGTTAAGTAATATACTCATTTTATTTAATGGTTGTTCCTATTATATTTATTCCTACTAGAAAAAACTATTCATGTTGGCAGATGCAATCTATGTCACCCCAGGATTCATGCGGATGTGTGGCTGAACAAGAAGTATGTCACTTTATATTTACTTATGTATGTAAAAATTGTGCGTGTGTATATTACCTCTAATACACTCTTCTTTTTGAAGAAGAGTTTCATCTAATAGAATTAGATGATTCTATTAATCTAATTTCTTTTTCATCTAATGTTTGGGCTACGTGTTCTGAAGTCTTCAGGGAAAGCACAGTTTTGATGTGTGTGTGTATGCACTAGAAATGGTTATAGACTGATCTGAAGTAACAGGAATCAGAGATGGCTGAGCTATTCTCAGCAGATACAACTTTGCTTTAAATATATTATAGGACTTTGCTTACAAAAAGCCTCAGATGAAATAAGTTTAAAACATAACAGTTCCATAATACCTAGAAGACTGCCTGCTTTCAAAAGGGAAGGGCAAGTGATCTTAGCTGAGAGAAGCTACCAGGGAATCTACATGTGAATGAGATTTAATTGTTAGAGTTTGGTTTTGATTTGGATTGTGTATTTCAAAATAAAACAACCTATGAGGAAAGAAAGAATTTTGAAACAGATAATGAATTTCTGAGTTTCTTGACTAGTGAGTTTTCCTGCTGACTTGCTCTGAGGTTGAGTGATAAACAGGAACGTGAAACTGTGTCTGAGGTGACAAATATATTTCCCTGGATGGGAACATTCTATCAAATAAATTCCCTTCTTCATAAAGATATAAATATTTAGAGTAAGAGTTGCATCTGAAATATAGTGATACAGTTTTGGGAAAAGTGACAGGAGGAAATTAATTCTTTACATTACTGGACAAGAAAGAAATTTGCCTGTAATACTAGTGAGACATATACTTAAATACAACAAGCTTAAATAAAATGGGAATGGGAACTCACACAAGAAGAGGCCCATTAACCATGGAAGCTCAAAGGAGAGAAGTAACTTAACAGTGGAGGCAGAACCTGTATCTGTGAGCTATGGAAAACCAGAATCTCTGAGAGTCAATTTTAATTTGTGTAGGGTTGAGATATCAAATAAAAATTAACATTTTTCAGCTGATACACAGAACGTACTTTATAAGGCTTCTGAGATATCTAATCATATCTTTTCTTTAGTTGTGAGAATATTCCACTGAAACATCAGAAAAAATCTTCATTTATTCTTCTCTGCAGTCCATCAGTGAATTTTTTTAGAAGCATATTGCATTAATTAGAATTTTGTTTTCATCTCATATTCATCTGGTGCCTTTTTTGTGTTTCTTTTTAGGCACAAGTGAATAGCAGTCTTGCCTTTTTCATTGTTGTAAACTTTTCTAAACGTATATACAAGTTTTGATGTTTTCAAAAAAACCCTGACAGGGTTGCAAGAGAAATCAAATGTGGTTCTAATATGTAGGTGATGCAATTATTTGAGATGCCTTATAAACATAAAACCATACATAATTTATTGAAAAATAATCAAAGCTGAGAAAGGCAAATACAGTTGAATCTACATAAAAATTCAAAAATATGGCTATATGTAGTGCCACTGATATTTCAGAGTGCTTTATTTATTTTTCGTATACTGTTTTTCAGATGTGTCAAAGTTTCAATACTTCTGCTCCCTACATGAAGAATAAGAAAGGACATATTTTGTATAATCTGTCGGGGTTCCTTGTGGAAGAATATTTAGTGAGGCCTTCCAACAAAGCAAGGTAACCTTTAAATATCTAACCTTTGCTTATGCTTTGTGTATAAAAACTACAGTCTTTCCTGATCTTATGACATGTGACTTATGGGCTTATGTCACTGAGAATATAAGGGGTAGTTGCCTTTGTCTGATGGGTGTTATCAAGGCATAGAGTCAGGCTAAGGTAGTGTGGAACCCCCTCCATGGTGACTTCTCAGAGCTTCCTCCAGCAGTTGCATGATAATTGCCTCTAGGCATACCCTGGCTCTTCTTGCCACACAGTGAGTTATTTCAGCATCTCAGAGAAAGAAAAAGTATATGCATATGCAAATCAGATGAACAATATAGTTTCCATTCCTCAGAGACTCAATCAAATAGAGGTGGATATGCCCCAATTAATCCTTTCTTTAAATTAGAAGGGCTGGTATCCCTCTGGCAAGCCTTCATATTCTGTGATACCAGCTGTATTTTGAAGTTTACTTACGTGCCTTTACAGCTCAACCACTGCCTTTGACATAAGTGCAAATGGTAGACCAGGTATGATTTTATCAAGAAGGAGAAGAAAGTGTTAGCCATTTACACATTTAAAAATAATTTTAAAAAAATGTATCTTATGTGATAAGAATAGAGATAAACATCTTAAGATGAATGATTTGAGCTAGAATATGAATGGAATAGGAAGAAATCAAGATGTTTTAAGATGTTTCTGAAAGTCAGTAACACCTCTCTTGCTTACAAACCCTCCTGTCGCTGAGGGATTTCAGCTTTCAAAAAGTAAAAATTCTTATCTGAGGGCATCCCTTTGCATGAAAAGAACAATAATATTCACCTGATTCAAGAGTATATTCAGCTTCTCCTTTTTAACAGAAAAGGGGTTTCTGAGGCATGAATTTTTATTTTCAGTTGAAAAATAATTACTGTAGATATTACCACTTTGTTATTGCAAGAAAAGACTGCTAAGCTTGAGGCAGGTAACTTGTTATTACTTTATTTTCTATTACCAGATACGGTGGTTGGTCTTTTGGAGGGAGGAAAGCATTTGAGCTGCAAGATGAAAAATTGAATAACACCAAATCTAAACCTCTGGTTAAGGTAAGGGTAGCATGTATGTGTGCACGTTTGTGTGCATGTATTGCTTATTTATTCAGGCTCCAGGCTTCACAGCACTTAGCAAATACTAAATTATTATATAAAATCCTTGCATTTAGAAATTGAGAGAAAAACTTTCTTGTCTATTATAGTTGTCGTGGTTTTGGAGGGACTAGCCACTGAGATGAATGACAATAGTCCACTTCTCTGTTCATAATTGTTGAAGTATTCTCCTGTCTTCTGAGAAGCAGTTTTATGAGTTAAATTATACAGCTTTTGGGTTTTTTCCCTTTGAACTTATTTCAGAGCTCACCTTTAAAACATTTTGTTAGATAATCAACCCTGATATTCCTTTTTTGTTTGTTTGTTTTCTTTTGTCAGAATTGACAAAAGTTCATTGAACATCTCAAAAACGAGTTATTTTTGATAATTTTTTCGTTTCTGTTAAGAATACCTTTCTCTGCTACACTACTTCATTTTTCCCCCCCGCACTCAAAAAAAACCCCAAAACCTAAAGATTTAGCATCTAGGAGTAGTTGCTTCTGCATATAAAACATGCTGCTTTTTGGTTTTAATCCTCTTTTCAAATATGAGTAACTTTCCATTTTTATCCCAAAGAAACAGAAGTGTGCCTTGCTGAAATTAGTCAGGGTATGAAACTTGAATCTCTTCTTGACAGTAGATCGTACTGTATGGCAACAGTACACAGAGCCAGTGGTTTCTGTCTGGAGCTACCAGTCAGGAAAAGAAAGGTTATTATAAGCACAATTTAAATAAAGAGCTTTTCCTTGAAGCTGTTCGGTGTGCACTGTAAAGATACAGTATCTCCATACTGTAAAAACTTGGGATGGGACCTAGAAGCTAACGGGCAACCATCAGTGCAAGGGGTTTTATTTTTTTGGGAATGCTTTGAAAGGTTCTTCTGACATCCATTCAAATGTGGACAGCTAATGAGTAGAGGAACAACAGTTTTGGAGTATTGAAAATTATCAGTGAGGGGTCTCTGTTTTTCTATTTGAGTGGAAGCTGTGGACTTTCCAGATTGAAATATGAAAGCAAGATGCTTCTGTCTTTAAATTGTTTTAGGGGGGTATAGAAACTAGATTTTATTTGCTCTTATAAAAGAAGAAGAGAAGGAACAGTGTAAATAACTCTATCCCAAAATCTGTTTGGGGACAAAATGTTAAAACTACATACAGATATTCTCCAATCGAATATAATTCCATGATTAGTTTTGCAAAATCAATGTCTGTTTGCAATGCCTTTTGCGTGTGGTTTTGTTAAAAATCTCTTCATCTTATATACATACCTTACCTTACATATTTTCATTTTGGTCATTTGTGATCTCCCTTCTACCCCCAGATTTCTTACAGCTTTGAACTACAGTTCCATCAATCCTTCATTAGGAACTTGAAGTGCTAGAGGATTTCAGTAAGATGTGTTTTTCTGGCTGCTGTTTTAGTCCCATATATCTTTAATCATTTTAGACTCTTGTTTTGACAGGCATGCACTGTGGATTTTGTCAGGGTCCTTTTTTTTTAAAATGCCTTTGGCATAGAGGTCCACCTGCCATGAGCACAGGGATAAATTATAGTTACACTGTTAGTGAAAAAGCTTCATATTTCAGACCCAAAGAAAATAGTGGAGTAGATTTATAAAGGGCACTGTGTTATCTAAAATACCTCCTAGAAGTGGATTTCAACTGATGCAATGTCAAATTATTGCATTAACCTTTCAGTAATTAATGACCAGACTTTTACTTTGACCTTTCAGGCTTGTTCATGAGACAGTGAATGTACCATTTACATAGCCTTGTGTGAAAGAAAATGAGAAATTTGCATTTGAAGAGACTTACTGTACGATTCATTTCAGTTTTGAAAAATTCTGAATCTTTAGACCATATTCTCCAGTCTCAAAAGTTGGGATTTGAGTCTTTACTGTACAGTAATAGTATAAGTGTCCAGAGGAAGTTATAACTCTTCAGTCTTATGGTGCTTCTCTCTGCCTCCTCATCATGAATCTGGTCTAGCAGTGCTTAGCTTTTTCTTTACAGGCCATGGGTTAGTGCAATTGTGTCTAGTAGTATTCTGGAATATTAATGGCAGGTAAGAATGGTACAGAATAACAGAGAACATGACTTTACAGAACTTATATCTAATGTGGTTGAGGGACTGTGTTTTTCCTTGGAAAGGAATTTTGTCACCAATGGATAGAAGCTAAAATAATAAAAAAAAAGAATTAACCATTTAAATCTATATATTTATTCAATTGCTCATCTCTTTTCTGCCTTCTGTAAATAATTACCTGTGTGGCAGACAAGAAATATGAAATATATTTCAGCTGGAACTAATATTTTCCAGTTTTCATATTTTACCTTTGCAATCAATTTTGAATAAGCCACATGAGTTTAGAAAATAGAGCTTAAATGTATCTTCTGATGAAGTGAACAATCATAAATGTCTCTTTTGCCAGATTATAAATAATTAAATATCCAGCTTCAATTTTATTTGATTCAGTTACATGATGTAGCTTGAAGGAAGAATTCTAATTAATATATGGGAAATTGAAATGTATTGTTATACACAATGCTTTATTGTGGGTCTTTTGTTTCCATTTGAATATTGGTCACATTATATTTCTAAGGTGTTTTGTGAACACTTGAGACCTTGCCCCTAGTTTGGTTAAATGAGGATGTGTCATCAGAATTTTGCTTTATTGTTTTCTTAATTGCCTTTTTTTCAATACAACACACACAATTGCAGTGGAGTTTCATTATGCATGTATAACTTTTTATGGGGCACAAATCTTTTTAATGGGGGGGGGGGGGGGGGGGGGGGCGGGGGCGTGTATGAAGAAGATGTTTCTTTGCTTGCCATTTGCATAGGAGATCAAGCAATGCAAAGATTTGCAGTTTTCCTCAGGACACCTAGGTTCAATTTCACTTGATTTCTTTAAAGAACTCTCTTTTTTAATTAAAGAATGGGAGATCTAGTTTGTGTAGTAATTTGTGAGAACTGAACTGCAGGAGAACCAAGGAATTGCATATGAGTTTGCAAAGGGGGGAAGAGTTTGGGATTTGTTCTTTTTTCTTTTCTTTGAACGTGGGGACATAAGATGCTGTTGAAATTTCAAGCAGTTGTGAAGACCACATAAAGATGGGTAGAAAATATGAAAGCTAGTGCAAGCAAGAGCGGTGGTAGACCAAAGCTGCTCATTTTTAAAATAATCACTCACAGACCTTATGGCAAAGAAGATTCAAGGGTGAGAGGTACAGGAGAAATGACAGTGGAGCTCAGAATGGTGTTTGATAGCGTGATATGGGATAGATGGGAGGAAATGGAATGGACAATTAGAGTGCTGGAAACATTGCCTCACAGCAGAGTACAATGAGGAGGTCCAAACAAGTAGGTAGTCAGGAAATTAAATCACGAGAAAATAATTATTAAGAGAGGGAAACTGAAGATTACACAATCTGTACTGGGAAACATAGAGAAGAACATGGCAAGCAATCGGTTGATGTCCAAGTAAGGACTGCAACTGGACACTACAAGAAATTAAAAACAGAATTATCTTCAAGTAAATAGAAAAAAAATATATGGAACTTTACACTGCTATCAAGAAGAGGCACATACATGGGGAGGAGCACTAGACGAGAACAGCATCAGAGTGACGAGAAAAGACTCTTTAGGGAAGTTTCCGAGATGTAACTGTATAGATGGTAATTTTAGAAAGGAACTAAGAAAACTGAAATCCTAACAGATAGGTGTTAAGGAGCAAGGCAAGGAAGACCTATATTAAATATGTGCATTTTTCAGTATGATTCCGAATGATTCAGACAAAAAGTGAGAATTGCCCAGCATCAACCTGAGATGTATAAAATGCAGATTTGGAAATAGCCAATATCAAATAGGCAAAGGTTCAGAATTTTTCAACTGTATAAACAAAGACAGAAGATGAAAGGTCGCTGTGGAGTGAGGAATGCATAGGAATCAAAGATGATTTGAAACATGTCACTAAACTGAAAACAAACATACATAATGATTTGACCTAGTTTTCAGTAAGGATAATGCAGGTTCAAAGATGCTATGATTAACAGTAGTAAAGCATAGAAATTAAATCAATTTCCAAAGACAAAGGAAAACTCAAACCATGTTTTATTTGGTATTGGGACACATTAGACTCTCAGCAATGACTCTAGTACATGGAAGTGTGAATTTTGAGTGTATTTACCAAATCACGGTGATTCCGCATGATTTGAGGATAAAGTATATCTTACAACAGAATTGCTTGCCTGTGCTCTTCAGAGATGAGCTTGCCTCATCTGCCTTAAAGTTTGTCTGTATTAATTTCCTCCATGCTTAACAAACCACTGATAATTGCTTGTTGAAGGTGGAAATACAGCTTTGTCCTTGGTGGAATAGTTTCACATTCACCTTGTAAACAGTGCCTCCTTGATTGTTTCTTTCCCCACTTTCTAGGATATTCCAGACTGTGTCAGTTGCAGATATTATTTAGATAAGCCTTTTTGAATTTCAGTAATGTTCTTGACTTGTAACACTAGTTTTACTTATCTTTTTCTATTTTCAATTAAATTAGAGAATGCTATTTTTGCATGGTTTTTCATCTATTTGTTCAACAAAATATGTGCAAAGGAAGTGACACAGTGTTACACTAAATCAGAGAATCTCTATTTAGTAATTAACATAGGTGTACAGCTAGAAGTAGAAGATAAACTGCTGCACTCTGTTTAAAGACCAGTACAAGTTAACTGATTCTATTCTGCCTAGTTCACCTTCTATAAGCAAGTGTCATAAGAGAAGGATTAGATATCTTCATACTATTCTTCAAGTTATGGGAGCTTTCAGATCAGTGTTCAGATTCAACTCATTTGTGTTTCACAGCTTCTGTTCTCTCTTCCAGGTGTGGTACAACCAAAAAGCTTTCCATTCTCTACCATCCTACTTAAATGAACTCAATAACTTCATTCTGTGGCTGAATTTGCCTCCTGATGTGGATTGGAGACAGTACGGTAATAGTCTAAGTCTTTTTTTCATATTTTTTGAAAAGTAGTTTTCAAATAAACTAATATAATTTTAAGTATAAAAATTTTCATAGTATGAAGTAGGGTCGCAGAATCACACACTTCTTGGGGAGATTTGAAAGTGGAACTTTTAATTTAGGAGAAGCTTTGTTTGTGTGGAGAATGCAGTGCACAATAACATAAAATTAGAATTTACAGCTCGCTATGCCATATGAAGCAGGTTGCCCAGAAAGGCGTTAGATGCTTCAGTCCCTGGAAACATTCAAGGTCAGGCTGGAAGGGGCTCTGAGCAACCTGATCTACTTGAAGATGTCCCTGCTTGTTGCAGGGTTGGACTACATGACCTTTAAAGGTCCTTTCCAAACCATTCTATGAGGTGCTTTCAAAGAACATTCCTGTGGAATAAGTGTAAAATGGTTTGCTACACTTGGGATGTTAGTCCTTGTGAAACCACTGCTAAGGCTTGCTTAAATGGAATGATTAATCCACAACAGAGTATTTTGTAGAAGAATTGTTGAAGAATTTGTAACTTCTCTGTCATTTTACTCTGTCTCCTTATGTAAATATCCAGAGTAAACCCAGAGTATCTTGTAAATTCACAGTGCAACGTGATGTTCCATGGCATTCTGTTACTCAAGGAACAGGAGAGTCTGGTGTATCTTACTTTTGTATACAACAGAAGAGAGATTCATATATTTGACCTCTGAATTCTCTGATTCACATATTCCTGAACCGTGTTAAAACTAGTTAAAATAAAAATTTTACAAACTGACTTTTAACAAAATGGCTGCAGCCAAAGAATCAGTGAACTTTTAAGATGTTGAAATCTAGTTTGAAACGTGGGCTTGATAGCTCAGGCTAATTTCTGTTCGTTCCAGTTCCTTTCATTGTTATGATTCTGTTAGAGAGGAACCAGTTTGTTTTCGAGAAATTTAAGAATAGCTTCTGACCAATTTTTTAGTTTTTGAAAATGCAGGATGGTTGTCTGTAGTGGTAAATGTGTTTATAATGAAGAAGGAAGAAAGAAGACTAAAATTAGTGAAAAGGGGGAAAGAATCCTGAGTATCTGAAAATAGAAATGAATTAAGAATATTTTCCAGAATGTCAATGAAAAAAGAATAAATGCTTGCTTTCAAGATGGCTGCGGTTTTATTTTGAGAAATGAATTATGAGAATGAATCAAAGGTAATGTATTTCTGCAGAAAGGTTCAATGAAATGAAATCAGGTATTTTAATGAGAATTTTTAGAAATCAATTTTTAATCAAGTTTCCCTGCACTTCATCAATAGTACTATTGCTAGCTTGTTTTCTGTAGCATCAGATGTCCCGTTCTGAACTTAAATGTTTAAGTACCTTTACTTTTACATCTGTCATGGAAAATTGGCAACATACCATCCAGATTACAGTTGGAGAAAATTATAGTTGTTCCAAGGATTGTGCGAATGTTATATTTTATGCTGTTGCATGACATAGAAACACAAGAAGCAAAACAGTGCATAAGAAATGTTTCAAGTCTTGGATTGTCATCTATACAAATATGTGCTTATTATATAACCTTCTGGCAGAATATGCAGAAGTAGAGTTATGAACTAGAAAGCAATTTATTTATGTACATATCTATTGGAGAGGTGAAATAAAGATGGGTTGATCATGCTCTTGAGGCATAATGCAGAGGGACCTGTCCATGAAATCCTAGAAAGAGAAGTCGTTATTTACGTATTGATCTGTATGTGTGTTTCCACGCGTATGTGTGTATACGTGTGTAGAGACAAATGCAGGTGTATATTCTATAAAAAAAATACCCAAACAACAGTTTTCCACCACTATTTGGGGCATTTAAGCTCAGCTCACTTTGACTTTTAACTATCTCTTATTTAAGGATACTTCTCTGACAGAGAATTATTATTTATATGCTTTTCTTATTAAAATGGTTATATGCAAAATAATGCTGTAAATTAGCAGTCAGAAGACTACGTACTATGTTTCAACACTGAAATCTATTATTTTTGATTTTTTTTCCCTCTTGCAAATTCTGCTTATATGGAAGGCCAGTTTTAGAATATTATTGGAAATTGCTGCCAGGAAGCTTGTTAGGATGTTGCAGAAATGTAGCTTTGTAATTCTGATTTGCATTAATGCCATTTTTTTTTCACATGATGACATTTTCCTGTCAACAAAACCAGTGCTTCTGTATTACTTTAAGTGGCATAAAAATCATTTGACCTTCTTTCATAAAAAGACAAGTCTTCCTTTACTACAAGATGTTTAGTTCAATAGGGTGGAGCCTTACCATGGATGTAAACAGAGTAGCCACTACTATGATATTGAAACAAACTTGAAAGAGGTCAACAGCTTTCTTGTTTGTTTAAATGGTCATATAAATACTGAGGAACCCTTTCACTTAGCAGTTATATCCTGTGGGTATTTCTTGAGCAAGCGGGTGGTTGGAGTTCTCCCAAGTTCTCTGGAGAAGGGAAGATTCATTACAGGCAGCGTGCCTAGTTCTACCTGCTTTGCTCAAGGGACGGATCTGGTAACTTTCATAGGAGATCAGTAGTACTGGTCCCAGTTTGTGTCAGATTTTACTCTTAAGGAGCTGAGAAGGAGGTTAAATATTTTTGCTTAATGTTTTTTCTTCAGTCAGGAGGATACAGGGAATATAAACCTAGGATTTTTTATGAGAGTTTGAAGGAATCTCTTTTATATCCTAAGGGATTTGTATCTAGTAAAAATTGTGAAAAAAATAAATTATTATTTTTCTTGTGTCAGTCCAAGTTACTGACTTGGATCTTGAACATGAAGGAGCACAAAATGATAATTACTTGGTGATCAAAAATACTTCCTTTTTATTATTGTATAATCTATTTTTCAAATCCTTTCTTTGGAAGTGGTGACATTTCTCTCCCCTCTTTCTCCCCTCCTCCCCTCCCCATGTGATTATCAGTAAACTTCTCCATGGGATGCTTGGAAGTTTACAATGTTTGCTTCTTGTAATTTTCATGTGAAGAGTGGTATGGTTGTTGGTTGAAGGTGTGTGTGCCAGCTGGAGGTGCATGTAAATAGATGTAGCAACAGAAGTTAGCTGGACTGATTTAGGTCAGTTTATCATTGTTAATGGATCAGATGTCTATTTTGGAAGAGCAATTCAGGAATACTTCTTCTATGAAAATAGTTCATCTTCTGTACCATGCTGATAGCCAACTCTAGCTTCATAATCTCGTAAATCTGGTTTCTCTTGTGGAAAAAACATCTGTCTTACTGGAAAGGAAACCAAAATACATTTTGTTTTCTAGTGGGTTATAAGTTCAGTGACAGATAATGAAAATGAAGATGTTAAACAATTTTTAAAAAGTGAGAAAGTCGATTCAACAGAGAAGGTAAGATGTACCAGGTTTTTGTCAAAACTTTTCAGCTCTGGCTGGTCTTCTAGCTTATGTAAATGATGATTGTATATTTTCAAATCTCTTTCTGAAATGCTGAATTCTACAATTAGATAACATAATTGTGAGCAAATGAAAAAGGGATTAATGAAGAGGAATAAAAAACTTAAAGGCAATATTTTTTGCTTAAACTTAAGATAGAAATTCTGATCAACTAAAGCTATGTTATTTTGCACACCTAATTGTATACACTTGAGTAGGAATGTGTTTATTGTGCTGGAATTATAGGGGATTTATTATTACCTATCTCTTAGGGTAAAACTATAAAAAGAAAAAAGGAGTGGTAGTCATCTATAATGATGTCTGTAAAGTACAGTGGTCAAAAAAAGTTCTTACATCATTATTCAAAGAATAGAAATGTATGAATATAGAAGGACCTTGTGCGATGCAGCTGCCCCATCTCAGGATGTCTATTGAAGTCATTGATTTTTTTTAAAAACCTTTCATCCTGGGGCTCATTGTACGTGTTCTTATAGCATTCTCATTTATTTCAGATTCAGCTCTTCAAAAGAGCTAAAGGGATCAAGAGACCCATTTTCAGCTGAATTTTGGTGGAAAGTGACTGTACAGTTTCCTGATTGCTTTGCAAATATTAACTTTAAACCTCTTTTCAAAGGAACCTGTGAAATGGCATTTAGTAGGAACCTTCTTAACTATGTCTGGTTAGTGGGGGGAAAGTAAAATATAAATCATTCATGAGGATGCTGCCTGTGAAATTCTCCATAAAACATAAGTTGTAATTTTCAGTAATGTCTCATTTTATACAAACAGAAATCTCATTATAAATTTCAAATGCCCACAAAGAAAAGCATGTAAAAAGCATATATATACACACACATAGATATATATGTACTATCTCAATTTTTGTTATGCATACTGTTTTTTTTATTCTAATATATTTTATTCTAAGCCAAAATAAAATGTCTGGAATAAAGAAACCTAGATTGATCCTCTAATTCAAGTCTGTAACAATTATGTTATCTAGCATTAGTAGCACAGGTTCAAATTTATTTATGTACTCAAAACTCAGCATGCTACATGATAGAAAGAAGAGATAGTTTACAAAGGAGTGCCAAAACACAGGCTCAGACAAACCCAAAATACAGTGCAGAACCATGAAATATACCTAAGGGTGGCTCTGATAAGCCTATGGTGATGGCATACAAGCTTGAAGAACTATAGTTTGAGAACTATACATGCACACATATATCAATTAACATGTATACAGTTATGTTTCGTTCTTTGACATGCACTCCTTTTCACCCCACTCTAATCGGGGAAATATTACCTCTCATTTCTCAAGCTCTTCTTAATCTTCTTCAAGATTAAAAGTTCTAAGAAAGCCTTGACATCATACTGTTCACTTACTCTCTGAATATGGCATTAAAACTCCGATATAGTATAAGGATCTCCATGGTCACAGTTTTTCCAGTTCTTGAATTGCTTATGCGAGACTTTGGAAAGATTGGAATTGGTGGCTGTCACAAGTTTTCACCTGTGCCTATGAAGAAGCCTAAATTGTCACCATAAAAATGTGACCAGCTCACTACCAAGGACATAGACAATGGATGTTTTAGGACAATTGGGAAAATTCTGGTTGCCATTAAGTCAGAAAAATATAATGGCAATCTGTAGATATGGAAAAAATAATTTTATATTGAGACATTTATGAAAAGGAGCAGGCAGAATTATAGCTGAATCATATTGTATTTGTTGATATTGCCTGTCTCGTTTTTCCCTTGAGAATACTGATTTTGTAAAGTTTGCCCTGAAGGCAGTTCACCCGAGGCTTGCAAATACGATCCTTAAAAAAATTTCTTGCATAAACACCACATGCATCTGCTCAATAGAAGCTTTTTCATCCAGAACTTCTTGGTTTATCTGTCATTTATAGTTTTAATTTAAGTCCTCAAGGATGATGTTTAGTTTTCAACTTAATGAGCATCATTATAGCAGCTTTACATAGTAAAAGGGCATATAAAGGCAAGAAAGCATCAATAATTACATTTTACATCATGCTAACAGCTCTGTTGGGACAGACATGTATATAAAGAAAGATGGTCTAGGTGTTTAGGAGAAATTTAGGAAGAGATTATAAAAGTACACAGAAGGGGTTTTTATTAAAAAAATATGTATTCTAGCAAATAGCATATATCAAATGTGTTGGTTTATTTTGCTATTGGAAGACAGTTTATAATTTATCTCTCCTAAGGTTCGAGGTGAATTACAAGCCAGTTTGTTAGCTTTATATAAATTTATCATATATTTTTGGACAATGGAGGTAGAGAAGAAATCATTATACTAAAAAATGTAGCAAATGCAGAAAGCCCTCATGCTCTAGACTAACTGGAAAAAATTAATGAATGAGGCAAGTACTATATTTAATAACTTGATTGAATTTTGAACTCTAACACAGAACTTAACGTGGTCATACTTTGGTTAATTTGGTTACTACTTTTAAGAAGAGCAATTACTTTTGGGGACTCTTGCATTGAAGGAAATTAATTCAGTACAATTTTCTTTTATCAGTATTGTATGATACAAGAGTGCAAGGAGCATTATGTTACTTAATGTCATGTGTTTTTTATTTCCCCCAGCAATTATCTTTTTCACAGTCTCTGTTTGCTCTTTACTAGAAAGTTATAGCAGTGTATTTCTGTGTATGGAACCCAAGTCAACTGCGGTAGACTTTTGTTTAATAGCAGTGCAGTAATCTGAAAGTTTTATTAGTTTCCTCTGGGGATCTGTGCATTCAGTAGGGACAGGCCATGGTGATTTCAGGAGAGAGATTATTTTCAGACCCATTAAGTATTCCTGAGCAGAAGTTATTCCTTGAAAAATGTTTGATGTCATTTTTGTCTTTGTTATGTTTTGCCTGTTTCATTAATTCCATGTAGGTCTTTTTAAAACCCAGTTTCAGGAGAGCACGTGATCCTATAAAATTCATTGACTAGGTTCTCAAAATATAAAAGTGGGCAAACCTATGATTATGAGCATAAATTCATTTGTACAGGAAGTTGCACAAGGAACTCATAGCTCTGTTTTCGCTACTGCATGTGCTTCTCACTGAAAACAGCAGATAGTTGATAGCAGTAGAACAATGAGATACAGTTCAGATCAGCCTAGATTAATTAATGGGATACAGTGGAGAACCTTCCTGAATTCCTGGTAAACTGCCCTAGTTCTTGACAGTTTATGGGCAATAATTCTCTACCAGTCCATATGACAGGTTGACCTGTGTCACAATTCTGGGAAAAGGAATGTGAGTCAGTAGGACCTATAAGTCTCCAGGTCTTGGTATTTTCTGATCATGGACAGTATTTTAAGATTTGCAATGTCTAAAAATGCTAACCCTTGAGCTGGAGCAATTTTACTGTAGGATTTCTGTCATCTGAAACTTGGGGGAAGACAGCATGGTTAGAGCATTCAAATTTTTGATCACAAAGGCAAGACATTGACAATTGTGGGAAAATTCTCTATAATTAGAACTTGGCTCATGGCCATAAAATGGGATGCCTGGAAGACATATTTCTGCTCTTTTCCAATTTAGCTGAGCTGCAATGAGTACAAGAAGCACGTTTAATGTTGTTAACTTCTTGGTTTAGTGCTTCTGAAATTATCAGGATTCCCATTTTCAAAAAGCTTTCCTCCATTGTAATTAGATTAAGGCTGAAAATCAGATATATTTTTTTTTCTTAACCAGATCCGAAAATAAGTTCAGATTGGTTTCAATTTGTATGGTAAAAATCTGACTTAATCTTATTTTTGGTTACTAATTTCTAATTCAATAGGAATCCTATATATATATATATAAAGTAAATAGATTCTTCTGATATGCACACCTTTATTCAACCATTGTAAAAGCATAGAAAAAGATATTTGGGAAAGAAGCTTTTCCTCTCATGCTACTTTTCCTTTACATAAATGGAATTTCAGCTAATACCTGGATCCAGTGGGAAAAAATAGTTTTCTTTGATATACTGGGTTGTTTTTTTTTGCTTCAGAACAAATGGCAGCCATTGTTTAAAAAATTAATGGTGTAAAAGAAAAACAAAGGAAAACTTTAAACAGTCCCTCTAGGCAAATGACATGAAAGACTTCTGCAAATAGCACACGTATCTACCAGTGATGAATCAAGACCTTATTGGCTTGTATCTTCTTTTGATTTGCTAACTACCATTGGGCTTCAGTGTACAGCTTTTAACTGTATTTGAAAGATCTTTACCTTGTACTAGTTTTGTGTGCGAGTTAATCATCATTCTGTGTTGTTCAGCATTTTACCCCACAGTGACATTGTTTTAGATTACTGCATTTTGAAGATGAGGAATGAAAAATTAAAGGGGCAAAAATATATGTATAGATATTCTTGGTCAGCTTGCACCTGTTACTGAAGCAAAGACAGTTTTTATCTTTATACAGCTGCACTCTAATAAAATACGACAAAATGTGTTCAATTAAGTGGCACCCTGCAGAGTCCATCTAAGGCTACAAGCAATTTATTTCTTTACAAAATATAGTGGGAAAATTATAATCACTCACCCCCAATTTTTCTTCTTTTGCTTGAAAAGAAAAAAGAAAAAAGCTACAGTTTTTGTCCATAAACTACCTTCCAGTTCGAAGTTCAGTTTGTTAGGTCGTTACAGGCTAGTTGTACCAAGAACCAAAATCTTTTTAATTTAAAGCTCTATGGATTCAAAGTGTGCCTATTTTTTGTGAATTTAGCTAAAGAATTTTTCTTTGTAAAACATCAGCAATCTAAAAATGTTTTTAGCAATGATAAAATACCAAGTGCATAAATTTCAATAACAAGCTACCTTACTCCTGAAGATTAGGTATATGAACAAATAATACTTTAGGTTTTGTATTTGGTCTCTTCTGTGTTGGGGGTCCTACAGCAATATACAACATTGTTGAACCCATTTCTGCAGTTCAGAATGCAGAAAATTAGCTACAACTTACATTTATTCATTAGATTTTGGTGGAATCAGACTCTGGGAATCACTCAGTAGGAGACAGTATTTGGTTTGTCAGCTTGGCGTTTGACCTCTTTCTGTTCCTTATTAAGTATTTAGCCTTTTCATTCATCTTGTGTAATATGGGGTCAACAGTGTACTCTAGAACTTGAAGTCCTGATGTAGCATTTAGTCTTTCATAATTTATTTTTCATTTCACAGGGATCACACTCTACAGCCAACCATATGGAGGAGCCTTGCTGGATGAGGACAAAATGTGAGCAAACTCTTAAAGTATATAATAGCCGCAATGAGCAGACAATTGAAACTATTAATTCAATAAACATGTATGTTGTATGCAGTAGACGTTATGACTTAATAGATGCAATTCAGTTCCACTGACTGAAGTATTTTGTCTAGTCTGGTGTTTATATGTCAAGTCTACTGTTTATATCAGATATAGTTGCATTATTTTGTAGAGAAAAATACTGATTTTATGCTGACTACACTTTACAGAGTGTTTGTGAGCAAGTCATGATGTTTTCAAACAGGTTAACTGCTTTAAATTATTGTCAAGTTTTTCAATTTTAATCTTCTCTAGAGGGGGAAATATTTACAGCAGCTTCATTTTACTATTCAGACTTTAAACACACACTGGATTCTGTAACTCTATAGTTTTGTAACTTAACACATTATCTTGCTCCTGTTTTCTAATTAGATGTTGACAGTGTACAAACATGGTATTTGCAGCAGGATGAAGGTCCTAATGTCTAGTGTTGTTTTGGTAGGAAGTTGGTCTTGAAAATGTTGGGGTATGGTGAGCTATTTTTCCCCTCTGTGTTTTCATTTTGCCATTTTGCTTCGTACCCTAGAATGGAGAACGTTCGTCAGTGTGGGGTAGCGCTGTGTATCATGCTGGGTTTCTCCATCCTCACCGCATCCATTGGAAGTGCTGTAGTGAGAGACAGAGTATCTGGCACAAAACGCTTGCAGCACATCACAGGCCTGGGTTACACAACTTACTGGCTTGCTAACTTCTGCTGTGATATGGTATGTATCATGGGGGGAAGCATGTGTTCAAGTGTAAATTTCTAAGTAGCTTGTCATAAAAGAGGAAAAGGAAATATGGTTACAAAACACATGAATAAGGTTTGAATTGTGCAGAACAACAGCTCTTAGATGTCATGTTAACAAGCATTGGAACACCATTTCCACTTTAATTCCGTCAGATAAAATTCTTTAAGGCAAGGATTGTGCTGAATTGTAAGGTAAAGCATATGCTAGCTTTGGGTACCTACACTATTTTACAAATAAGAGGGATCTGGATAATTGGCCTAGACAGAGAGAATCATCCACATAGCAGTTCATAGCAGGAGTTTCTGTGCTTTGAGTTGCCAGTGGCAAAATCTTTCAGATTACTGGAGAAGCCTGAAGATACAATTCAGTTACTTTAAAGACATAATTATATGTTGTCTGTTGGTAGGTAATACGAGAGATACTCCGAATTGGTACCTTTTATTTCTGGCAAGATAGACAGTAGAAGATATTATTTATGAATTCACATACACAGAATGACCTAGATCAGAAACGGGTGAAGTCTCTGTCCTTAACATTTATTTTTCTCACATAAAGTAATTTCTGCCATTGTTAGCATTACAAATAGTATTGTCTGCATGCAGAGCATTAACAAACCTGAATATCTTACCTTCTTTTGATAATATCACAGAAATTATTTTTCCCTGAATCTTACCCTTTTAATCAAATGTAAAGACAGGAATGCCACTGAGACTTGACTTTGGCAGGTTGGATTTAGACCAACACAGATAAATGAAAAAGGATTTTTTGCTTACCTTATTCAAGTCTGAGAAGTTGATTTCTGTTCAGGCCAATAAGCAAAGGTTGTGAAGTAGAATTAACTTTCTCAAGTCACTGCTAGTCCCCATTGGCTGTGTAATGGAACTCATTTAGATTCCATTTAAGCATGAATTCCACACATTATATTCAAATATATTTTTCAAAGGTGACTCTTAAAAAACTAAAATTAAAAATTGCACCATTAGGTATTTGTGTATGTATCTATGTGTGAATATATATATGCAAGGTATACATACACGTCTCTTACTGAAAGGCTTTTTCATAATTCAGTTGTAATAAAGCTTGCTATAACATTAGTTGAGTGTTTGGTGGGAATTTGAGATTAGGTCGTCTACTTCTGGGAAAAGGATAGAATTACTGTTTTTAAAGAACTAGGGCGCTGTACTGTGCTTCTCAAATAAGGTGTTTTGGATTGGAAGATTGGTCTCAGAGGAAACAGTGAATTGGCGTCATCTGGATTATTCCAAAGTGAAAAGATTCCTGGCCTCAGATAAGGGACATAAACTTTCTGCACCTTGCTTGACACATTGGGTCATGGAAGGAAGAGCTGGGATCTAGTATAGGCAACACAAACACGAACTAGCATGGTCAGGAACAGAGATTTTTGGAACACTCTGTGTTCTCATTCAGACTATTCCAAATCTAAAACATTAGAGCTTCACCCATCCATGCTTGAAATCAGGATTTTCACACTTGAGCAAGCTTGAAGTAAGAACACGTTTCCCCAAATGTTATTTACTTGGCCAGTCAATCTTTGTATTCCTTTTTCTGCTGTGTCAGATAAGAGGGCTTGGTTAAAAGCTCGGTCCTTCATCATTCAGTTTCTCCTTGTGTAGCAAAGTCAAGTCCTCATTATTTTCTGCCAATCTCTTCCTTTCAAAATGTTCTCACAAATTCAACACAGTACTGCATGATCAATCATGATCTGGAAAAGAACAGACACTGCTTTAAATGCTAATTGTGCTGCAAGATCATTTAGGGACACTGAACACATGAATATATGAACTGTCAAATTTGAAATCCCTCTACATATTTTAAGTATTACAGGCTGTGTCCTGTATTATTGGTAGCATAATCTTTACTAGACCTGCAGAAGTATTTGATTTATGAAATTGCTGTCATGAGAATCAGGCTGTTCTTACTGTATTTATACATGTGAGTGATATTCTTTACTATGTTTAAGAAATAGAAAAATGTAGAAGTGCTAAGAAAATTTGATGACAAATATAGAAGTTTTGCTCAAATTAAGCTTCTGTCACCAGAGAGGCAAAATTAAAGTTATTTGTGCGTGCCCAACTTTTATAACACACCATGCTTTCAAGTAAGACTTCTAATAGATTTTAATGTTTAGTTAGTTATTTATTTCTAGAAAAAAAAATCCTAGGTCTGTTGGAACATACTGGGACTCAGATGCTTTTTGACTTCCCTACCATATTTTGTTAAACAGCTCTGGGGCAACTGAAAACTAAATCTGTGGAGTGGTATTGTATGATATTTGTATGTGGCACTGAGTAAGGTACAGTGCGAACAATATGAGATTTCACTCCATTGTTCTTATGTTAAAGAAATGCCTGTCTTTCCATTGGCAAAGAAGTGATGTCCTCTGGCTTAACTTTCAACAGGCTTGCATTGTACTTCACTATGAAAGTCCAATTTTAACAGTATGGATATTCCTCTTCTACACTGAATATTTAGCTAGACCTTGATTTGTTGGCTCTATTGCAGTTGCATCTCAGAATCTCAGTTACATTAGGATAAGGTTAAATATTATATAAGTATATAAGTAGAAATGGAGGCAGTCACTGTCCTAACGAGCTCAGCCTCAATGCACAGATCAGGCAAACACTGAGAGGAACTGAGCACAGACTTTCACATCTTGCTGTTGCTAGTTGCAAGCAGAACCTATCTCTCTTGAATACTTGGAGATGCATCCCTCGTACCAATCACATCCTTCCCCCCTTAAGTATTTGGTTACCATTATGTCAAGACAGAGAAACTGATTTCCCTGCTGCCTAATGGCTGTAACTCTTCTAAATATTATGTCTGTTCCCATTAAAAGTTGTCATTTGCTTCATCAGCACACATGGTCCTTCATTAAAGTCTCTTTTAAAATTGTATCCTTACTATTCTCCTATGACTGAAGTACCAATCAGTGAAACTGCTATTTCTGAATCCAAGACTCTGCATTCATAGTATAATTTGATGTTTTGGAGCAATAGTCCCATACGGACTCATTATCTGGAAGAGTTAGCTTGTTAAATGGACATATTGGAAAGGTCAATAGAAATGGAATTAAAGGGAATATTCTGTAGTCAGATTTTATTTTGTCGGCATGTTTCATGTGTATGGTGTAAGAGGGGCAGTTTCACAGCAAGTGAGGACTCTGAAATCTCAGAGTCCTCTTCCCAATTTATAGTGTAATTATAATGCAAATATGGAAAAGTTAATTTGTAGAGCCCTTCTATGCTAATTAAGCAAGACCAATAAGAGATGCTTACCTGCTAAGTGCCTTTTTTCTTCTGTTTCTAGCTGTTTTACATGGTTCCAGTCACCCTGTGTGTTGGTGTTATTAGTGCCTTCCAGCTATCAGCCTTCACTTTCCGAAAAAACTTGGCAGCCACTGTTCTCCTGCTGATACTCTTTGGGTATGTGATTGGAAATGCTACTATGGAATTATAGCTTCTAAGAAACAAACAGAAATCTTTAGACTTGGTTTGCACCTGCTGCTGGATGCATGATTTTCTCTCTTTGGGAATGATTATGATTCAGCAAAAGATGGTGAGAAAGCAGGCTGGAACATGAGTTGGAAACTTACACGCGGAAGGTGGAGGGAGATTTGCTCACACATGTGGGAAAAAAGAAAAAAAAAAGACTGGAAAGTCTCAGAAAATATTCAGCCTGTATTGCATAACAACCAATTGCTGCTAGAAGTTGATTGATTGTTATCTTCCAGAAAAGGAGGGAATAATAGCACAGTGAAATCTGAATTTCAGTGCTAGTGCTTACCTGTGCAGAATATCATCAAGAAGGTAGGAAGAGGCTGTCTTTTATTAGAGTTCTAAACATTTTCTGTAATTCTGTAATTTTGAACATTGAGTATTGGGATGGTTAGAGACTTGTCTCCAAATAGTACTATGAGAGAGGGGGAAGTCATCCCATATCACCCTCTTGCTTAGTTTCACTTGAAAAAACAGTTATAAAAAGTTAAAATAACTGGTCAGAGGATTGATTTCTCTGTAAAAATAGAGCTGCTGAGCCCTGGGCTCAATCAAACTAATGGTCTGTCTATTCTGTTCCTTTAACTCTTCCTGTATGCAGTCCCAGGTGATGGAAGAAATGCTGAAGATAAATAGTTATAGGATAAGATGTCACAAATGGAGTGATGCCCTTCACTCCTAAGAGAGAAGTAGCAATATATTTAGTGATATAAAACAGCAATTTAACAAAATTTGATAGTAAATGAAACTGGTTCAACAGGATTTGATGGCAAAGTACACTTGCTACAAAACTGTCAGCAAGACCCTACTGATGAGTCATGAGGTTCAGAGAAGGACCCCTTTGTTTTCTAAACCCCTCCTCAGAGAGGAGTCTAGGTCTGGCTGGATCCAGTCTTAGTCCCAGACGTGGTCAGTGGTGTATGTCTAAAGCATTATATCTGCACAATTGATGTAAGATATCATCTTAGTGAAGCATGCAAGTTTATCAAGCTATTAGTCTTTTACCAAGGATCTGTTGTGGCAAGGAATCTCAAGCTTGAGGAGTAACCTTGAGAGGCTTCCCTATCCAAGGGGAGATCCTGGTGTGCAGCCCACTGCTCTGCAGGAGAGCTCAAAGGGCTCTTGAATTATTCACTACTTATAGGGGTAAGATAATAGACTCATAATCACATTGACATATCAACCACAGTATCAGTACTGTGGTTGGGTGGGCATGTTGATCAAGTCAGCCTGTTGTTGCCTGTCTCCCCTGAATCGACTTTGAGCCATCATGACCAGATGCACCTATTATGACCACCACGGGTGGTTATTGCTTGGGCAGGGTTACGGGAGATAAAGGTCAGGCTGGGCAGGGGAGGGGCATATGTGCTCACATAAGCACCCTGAGCAGAAGTTTCTTCGTTATTTCAAGCAACTAATTGTTGCTATCTTTGTAGGGGGAAATGCATATCTTATGAGTCAGATGTTTAGATAACTGCTCCAATGAGAGAATCAAAGGATCTTCTGCAAGATTAGGACGTGTTCCATTCCAGGAAGAGTATCAGATAAACACTTTAAAAAAAATTTACTATATTTAATCTTGAAACTGTTTTCAAGATTTTATGTCTCCAGCAACTCCTTTTTTGGCAGACTGTTTCAGTATCTCCTTATTTGGATGTATTCTTATAAACCCCAGCCTAAGTTTATTCACTTCATGATTCTCCCTCATAAAATATCTTTTACAAGCCCAAACAAGCTGGGTCCTCTCTTGTGAAAAGGCCTTTCCATTCCCTGGGTAATTCCATTAATCATTTTCCCCTATAACTTCAGTTTGAGCTCATCTTTCCTGGGTATGAGTGGTCAGACTAGTATGTAATATTCTAGAGATCATGATGCCATGATCCTGTAATTAAGTCAGATGAAACATCCAAAATTCATAATTTTCTTTTCTTTTCTCATCTTCCTCCTTCTTCCTTCTATGCTACTACCAATTGATTCCCTCAAGTTTAAGGCAGAAAATCTTAGTCTTCATGCAAAGACTTTATACTACTAAATCTCATTCCTGTTTAGTTTTTTTTAATTACCTTTACAACTATTGAATCCTTTTTATAATCCAGTTGCCATGACCCTAGTGTAAGAATAGCCATCTATATAGAGATCTTAGTCAAGCAGCATGTGACCTATATAGCACAGTACATACTTGTACATCTGAAGTCATGAATGTTTTCTGTGGTGTGCTATAGGCTTTGGTCCTGCTCACAGTGTAATCCCAGGTGCAAAGAGTTATGCTGGAATTGTTTTAACCAAAGCGTTGAGCTAAAGTTTGGGCATTCCAGAAGAAGCAAGCATTGACTGAAAAGCTGGACTGTCTTCTAAACAGTTTTTCTGTTGACTGCAGATGCAGCTTAATCATCTGAGCATAAACCCTCCAGTACATTCATTTTGGCTGACATAAAAAATATTATAGTGATTTGTAATGAGAGGGTCTATGTATTCGATGTGTATTCATATGTATTAAAGATACAATAACTGTTAGTAAGTTTAACATGTCTCAAGGGCACAGAGCTGCCACTCTTCCTATTGTACTCTTTACTCAACCCGACTACAGAGTAAATGTGATGAAGCCTATTGCAGTCATTTTATCCTTCCCCAACACTGTGCATGTAATTCTCATTTATCTGCATTCCATAATGCATTTTTTCCTTTTAAAATGTTATTTTTCTCTTCAGACTACACTTGTGCAGCATTTCTGATCTAGAATAAAGATAAAAATAGCTCAGTTATATGGAAAAGTTAAGCTATGTGCCAGAAGGGGGTGAGTTTGAAAGAATAATCAACAATTTCCTAGTATGCTACTTTAGAACTGATTTCCTTTAAAAAATATAACGGTCTCCTAACTAAATTGCAGGTTTTTTTGACTCTTTCAGCTGATAGCAAAAGTGTTTTATAGTGCAACTGCTTAAGCGCTTTTGTCCAAAATGCTCTATCTTTGATACTTAAAGTAACAAATTGCAGCTGAAGCTAAAGGAAGAGAAAGAGGATAGAAATGTAGGCATGACTGGCAGTTACTTTAAAGCCTGTGTTTGAACGTCATAGAGCTTTAGTATTCCAGAAGTCTTACTCCTTTCTTAGCAGCTATAAGCAAACAAATCAGATTTTGCTTTCATTTACAGCAGAGTAACAGCACTCTAAATCATGTCTCTTTCCTGTGTTGTTTCCAAGGATGGACTTGTCTTGTATTTACAGTATTGTAATTTAGAGCAAAATGTAGAACGGTGATTTTGGGATGTGCCTGAAAGGAAGAAAAGGTTGTGTGGTTAGGACTGGAAACAGGACCCTGAAATGTACAGTATAATCTTGACTACTTAAAATCTTCATTTGAGACCCAAACATTAAGTCATTTAATCTTTATCTTCCTCTAAAGTGAGGATAACAACACTATTACTTCACAGCAGGATTTGAATGTTTAATTTTTTAAGGTAAAGGATTTTGGCATTCTTAGATGAAAAAAAGTTCAACTGTAAAGTACACAATACTGAATTTAAAAGGGAATTTTATGGCTTATAATTGAAACTACCATTTAATGCAATGAAGAAGTGAATTCACATATTTTTTGGCTAGTTGCTCTGACATTGAGCTCACTATTAAAACAATTATATATATTAATACTATATAAGAAGTATTTATATATACATCTGTATATATATACTATATATATACTTATGATCATGCAGTGGTGTATGCTGACACCTATGACCCTGCAGCCTATATACTGTTTGTTTGATAGATATGTCTTGTGCTATGTTGAAAGGAAAATACGTTTCCTTTACATGACATTCATGTTCATCAAATTGCATGGGCATTTTTTTAGTCTGGCTAGACATAGCTTATTCTTTATAAAATAAATGACTGCTCCACTTTGGATAGGAGACATTTGACTTGCCAGAATGGATGTTGCCTTCCCTTCTCCTTTAAAGATTTGCCTTGAAAATGGTGTGGTTACAGACATGCTGCATTATCATCATTGTGATATGAAGTATGCACTCATTTTTGATGCGTACTACTCTACTAGATGTTAACTTGGTTTAGGTAATAACAATGCTAACGCCATCTCTGGCAAATTTCAGTTCTCAGATATCACTGGCACAAATTTTAATTCCAGTTCTAGGATTAATGCTTTCTTTCCCTTTTCTTCTTTCCCTTTTCTTCTTTCCCTTTTCTTCTTTCCCTTTTCTTCTTTCCCTTTTCTTCTTTCCCTTTTCTTCTTTCCCTTTTCTTCTTTCCCTTTTCTTCTTTCCCTTTTCTTCTTTCCCTTTTCTTCTTTCCCTTTTCTTCTTTCCCTTTTCTTCTTTCCCTTTTCTTCTTTCCCTTTTCTTCTTTCCCTTTTCTTCTTTCCCTTTTCTTCTTTCCCTTTTCTTCTTTCCCTTTTCTTCTTTCCCTTTTCTTCTTTCCCTTTTCTTTCTCTCTCATCATTCTATCCATCCTTTTTTGTTCTCTTTTCTTTCTATAAAAACCTCTAAGAAAAGCTGATTGCTCAGTATCTATGATTTAAGCTTCAGATATTTTGTTTGAATTCTATCTCTTTGTTAGAGGCTTGTTGAGATGTGTGGTTTTGCAATCATTCAGAGATCAGGGTTGTGAAACTCCTTGAACAGTGAAAGTAAATATATGCAGTTGATATATGCAAAAATGGATCATATCTGCCCATCACATGGCAGTAGCTCTGTGCATGTCTACAGAATCATAAGGTAATTTGACAAAGAATATATATCCTAAATATCTCCTTTGTTGTTAGTTGGTGAAAAGAGTTATTTGCATATCTTAAAAATGAGTAACTATTGGGTTTTTTCTAGTATGATAGTTGCATTTTTTTTTTTGTGATGCCACAACATAACTTATTTGTGATAATTTTGTTTCTTTAACTTTCAGATATGCAACTTTGCCATGGATGTATCTTGTATCCAGATTCTTCTCAAGTTCAGATGTAGCTTTTATTTCTTACATCTCCTTAAATTTTGTGTTTGGCCTGTGTACCATGCTGGTGACTCTCTTGCCTCGTTTGTTAGCTATAATTTCTAAAGTGCAGGTCAGTATAAAACTTTGCTTTATGTTACTTGGAAGGGAGAAGCATGCATACACGTCCATGTGTGTATATGTTTCTGTATACATATATGTATGTTTACAGACACACAAGGACAATTTTTTTTCCAGAAGAAAAACTTGTGTTTTAAACATTCGTGATTTTTCTGTCCTAGTGTATACTGTATTGCTTGTTACCATCTTGAATTTTAACTTGTTCATAACAAAAAAATTAAATACATAAAAAAATCATGCTGTAATAATGGAAAAACAGTGCTAATTGAAACCTTGACATTTTCCAGACCATTAAGTTGTAATTGGCACGTAATGGGAGCTGTTCTAGTCCATTGAATAGATTATATGCATTGTAAAATGTGTTTGAATAATATTGACATAAGAGATAAACCACATATTCCTAGGATCTGTAATGCACTGTATGAATAGTAATATGCATTCTCACTCCATGTATGTAATTTTCATTAGTCATAATGGTCATTAAGCAGTTTGATGGAGAGGAGATTCAGAATGTGTATGAATATCTGAATATCTCTGCATGTACCAGGTCAAAAACTTGATGTTTGAAGTCAAATCTATATTGTATGTCACTCAAGTTTGGAGGGAGATTTGTTGTTGACTTGGGTTGAAGTTGATGATTTAGAATTAATTGCATTCAAATATTAATTTTTTAAGAAAATGAAATGATCATTACCACATCTGTTTTGTTACTATCTGTGAATCTCAACTAAAATTAGAACCCCATGGCCCTAAACATTCTAAAATGCAGTAAGTGATGAACCCTGCCCCAAAATAGTTCACAATATACTTTTCTGATATCAGTTTACCTTGACGGAAAGCTGAATGCTGTATCCAGCTATGTAACTGTGCTTAATGTGCTGTTGGAGAAAGCTAATTTTTTCTTTCTTATTTTTTCCCTCCCCCTGCCCGTTTCTGATTCTTAATACAGAGTTTTCAAAACATCTACAATATCCTCAAATGGGCATTCATTGTATTCCCACAATTCTGCTTAGGCCAGGGTTTAATAGAACTTTCGTACAATCAGATCAAGTTTGACCTGACCAGCAACTTTGGAATAGATTCGTATGTGAGCCCCTTTGAGATGAATTTCCTGGGATGGATTTTTGTGGAAATGGCTCTACAGGGAACACTACTACTTCTTTTACGGCTTTTTCTTCATTGGGATCTCCTTCAGAAAGCAAGGTGTGTTACCATTTGTATTCTGCCATAGTGGACACTGAACTAATTTTTAAAGAAAGAAAATGGTGGATTCCTTTGAACACCTGAAGAAAAATGCTTCTGATAACATGGTGTACCTGAATTAGTAGACACTGCAGAAAAAATACAAGTAGTTGCTGTGTCCCTTGGAGTCTGCTGAGATTTGATCGCCAGGCTTTAAGGGACTGCAACCAGGGAAGTAAAGCAGAGTTATTCAGAGTACAGCAATGTCCAATTTGCCACGTGTCATTTGCTATCAACTTCTGTTTTAGGGGTCAGTGTTCAATTAACAGCATGGTTAGCCCTTCAGAAGATGTTGATGTAGAAATGGAGCGACAGCGACTCTTTGGTGGAAGAACTGGTAATGATGTCCTCCTCCTGTACAACCTCAGGAAGTGTTATGGAGGTTTCAGTAAGAAGAACACAGCTGTGGAAAGCATAAGCTTGGGAATACCAAGGGGAGAGGTACTGAGGTCTTTTTTTTTTTTTTTCCTTTTAGAAAATATCACTTCATTCTGAGCAATTAATTGTTCAGACATAATGAGGATCTCTACAATCAAAGATCTGTAGGTAGCAGTAGAACAATTTCAATTATAGTAATTTCTGAAAATCAGTAGCTGGATAAAACCAGAAGCTGTGGTGCTGTTTAAAAAGCAACTGTTTACTTATTTTTTGGGTTACAAATTCATCAGAGTCTTGATTTTTTATTCTTCCTTATCTTTCCCCAGTTACTGTTTATAGGCTAACATAAAAAACAAGTAGATAACGTAGCAGTTCAACGTCTGAGGAGAAAGCAAGGAATACCTAGCTCAATTGTAAACTGATTTGCTGATAGCAAATTCAAAGATATGAGAAACTAGTGCATGGCAGCACAGGTCCAGTGATGTCCTATAGATCAGTTGTTTAGTAACTGGGGTAATTAGGAGGATGTAATTGCTGATTAAAGCCTATTTATCAATAAGAATGTTTCACGAAACAAGTATTTTTAAGGTTATAAAGTGCTATATGTAGACTTAATATGAATCCTGTCCTAGCTTAAACATATTTTCATTGCAGCCAGGGACCTGAAATAACTGTTCAGAGGCAGTGTGCGTCTTGGCTGTTCAGTGTTCATTTACTTATACAGAGTGAAGCACCTCATGAGAAATAGAGAAATATTGACTCTACAGACTGGTAGTCAGGGCTCTCAAATAGAGCTTGAGATCCTCTGGTTTAAATCTAGCATTTACTAATAATATGGATAAATAATTCATTTAGTTATTGGGCAGGGTTTTAAGTGGAGGGCTATCATAAATAAGTCATTCTTAGGAACTAGGGGAAATCAAATATTATATATATGGGGTTTTTGAAAACTTTTTTTCTATGGGAAAGGGAAAGCATATCCATATGCAGTATCTTACAGACATATAATAAGAAATATGAAAAAGGAAGAAGCTGTTGAAACATTAATATTACTTATTTCTTTCAGCATAGCAGATTGATCGCTTTTGCCTTTTTTTTTTTTTTTTTAAATCTGTGTTAGTGTTTTGGACTTCTGGGAACAAATGGAGCTGGGAAAAGCACAACATTTAAGATGCTGACTGGAGATATTACCCCATCTGCAGGACGTGCTGTTATCAGGACTCCTACAGGGTAAATAACACAGGGTTTGATCAGAATAGCGCTAATTGATAATGCCAGTGATCAAAGACTCAACACATCTTCAGTCCTTTATTCTGGACTCTAAGGACCTTTTTAGTTCCCTTTTAAATGTATATTGCTTTATTGCTGTTAAGTCTCTGCAGGAAAGCACTTTAACATTACGTAATTCTACCTGACAGCTCTGTTAATTGAGAATAAACTTGAATAGTAGCAAAAGAGTATGTTCCAGGAAGCCTTAACACAGTCTTTTATAATTGTAACAAAAATCTTAACATACAGTATGTCCAGATACATGAACATATATCCCCATACCAGTGCTGCACTGAAAAGTTTCCAGTCTTAGGCTGATGAGCAGTGCTTCAATTAGATAATTTTAAAATGTTTTCTGACACTTATAGCTTTCAGAGTTATTAGTTAATTTTTTGATCAATATGTTATGTAATTAGTCTAGGAGGTAGTGCTGGTGCTATTGAGGCTAACTTCGATGGGGTGATAAGTAAATAATGGACTTTTTGGGTTAGAAGTAACCAACATTTACCTTTTTTCCCAGCAAAATTGGAGGAGGAAGTACTTATTTTTTAGTCAGGCCAAAGTAAAATGTATATGTGTATATGTCCTGCACTTGCGTCACAGCAATCCCATGCAATGCTACAGGCTTTGGGAAGAATGGCTGGGGAGCTGCCTGGCAGAAAAGGACCTGGGGGTGTTGGTCGACTGTCAGCTGAACATGAGCCAGCAGTGTGCCCAGGTGGCCAAGGCGGCCAACAGCATCCTGGCCTGTATCAGGAACAGTGTGGTGAGTAGGGCTAGGGAAGCGATCGTTCCTTCATACTCAGCACTGGTGAGGCCCCACCTTGAGTACTGTGTCCAGTTTTGGGCCTGGTCGCTACAAGAAATGACACTAAGGTGCTGGAGTGTGTCCAGAGAAGGGCAATGAAGCTGGTGAGGAGTCTGGAGAACAATTCTTTTGAGGAGTGGGTGAGGGAGCTGGGATTATTCAGCCAGGAGAAAAGGAGGCGAAGTGGAGAGACCTTATCACTCTCTACAACTACCTGAAAGGAGATTGTAGAGAGGTGGGGGTTGGTCTCTTCTCCCAGGTAACAGGTTTGTCCTATCTCCCAGACAGGACAAAAGGAAATGGCCTGAAGTTGTGCCAGGGTAGATTTAGACTGGATATTAGGAAAAACTTTTACACTGAAAGGGTTATTAAACATTGGAATGGGCTGCCCAGAGAAGTGGCTGAGTCACCATTCCCTGGCTATATTTGAAAGATGGGTTGACATAATGCTTAGTGACATGGTTTAGTGGTGGTTTTTGTCAATGTTCGGTTGCTGGTTGGATTAGATGGTCTGAAACATCCCTTCCAACCTAGAAAACTCTATGATTCTATATAAATGTATAATGGGCTAGTTAAAAATTGTAAAACTTCTCTTTTCCTAAATTATGTCTATTTCAAAATATGTGTTTTGGAGAAGGATAGATGAAGGGTTTAAATTTTTAAAGGAAGCATTTTGGAATTTCCAAAATGACAAGTTATATTTCTTCAGTTTAGAAATTAAATGCTTTCATATGTCAGTATTTTCTCACTCCTTTACAAAGACAATGATCAGCAGATTTAACTTCAAATGTAAGTAGTTTCAGTAATTTCAACATTTTCTGGAACTTCTTTTGAAATGAACACCATCACTACTACGAATCAGGATTTTACTTAAGTGTGTTTTATTTGATTTTGTCATTATCTTTCATAAAAACTTTTTCAAGAGATTCAGTGTAAAAATAATTTGATAACAAAGAACTCCTGAACTGACCATCAAATAATTATTAATCAAGAAGAAAGACAGACTAAAGAGATTTTGGAAAAATGATTCCTGAGAGAATAAAAAGTGATATGAGTAAGGCTATGCAGTGGTTACAGAGACTTTTAGATTATTGTTTTCATTTATAATTTCCCAGAACAGAATACAAAAATGTTCAGATAGTAAGCAACATCAATGACAATAACAGAAGAGATTTAAAATTAGGTAAAAATTAATTTGGAGTTCTTTGGAACTGGTGGATATCATGGCATTTAGAAGTTTAGCATGAGTCTGAAGAATATTTGAGATTTACAGAAATAAAATAGTCTGCAATAATTTTTTACAAGATATTGCCTTCAAGGCAGTATTTATGCGCCCAGGTTTTGTTTTGGTTTTGAGGGATCTTTTTCTATAGATTTTAATAGAACTTACCATTGGTCCCACCCATTGATTCATGGATTGCATATTGCTCTCCCTTTGCAATGTGGTACCAGATCTATATTTGGGAAATGATTTGATCTGATAATACCAAAATTTTAATATCCACTTGAAAACAAATATAAAGTTATGAGAATATATGTCATCATCCCATGTACTGGCACTTACGCTATGTTTATTGATTACATGGCTTTTTTTATAGCAACTCCTAAAGATAACTCTTTGAAAAATCACAAAACAATTTACCAATGCCTGTATTCCTTTTACTAGATATGATGTTAGGTACCTATGACTAAACAGATAAAAATTCTTCTGAGGTCTACTTTAGTATGCTACTGGCATTTAACAGTAGGTTAAATGTTCTTTGCTACTTTTGTTTCCCCCGCTGTGTTTTATAAATCCAACATGGAAGCATACTTTAAGATGCAAGTTTATTTGCCATGTACTAAAATAGGTAGAGAAAATTGATACATTGAAGATGCTCAAGGGGAAGCCTTAGAAATTTGCATTTAAGTGTCCAAAATACCCTTCCCAACATTAATTATCACCCTGTATCATGGTGGTGTCCATCCGGTTTATGGATTTTTATGTGCTTGAAGTGGCTGAAGTGAGTGTAAAACCCATATTCCAAAGTTTTCAAAACTTATCACTAACTTGAGAAGGCAACCTCAAGCAAGAGCTGCAGTTACACAGTACCTAAACTTGGGGAAACAAACAACTTCAAAGCTGGGAGAAGAGGATTATGTCATTCATGACTTTGTTCCTTGCTTCATATTTTGGCATCTGCTGTTAAGCCGATGATGTGCCCTGTGTTGCTCTACTACTGAAAATCACTAGGGGGCAAATTCGTTGACACTTCCGTAGATAAGATTATAAACACAATAGGTCTGGAGAACCCTTCCTCAAGAATCACTAAAGTTACTCATCCCAGGGATTTTTACGTGGATTGATTTGTATTTACACCTGAGATAAATGAAGGAAGGGGGATATCATGGTAAGAAGTCTTCTCCTTTTCATACTCCAGTAGTGTGCTCAAAAGCCTGGTACTCCTTGCAGAGAGGAAGAGAGGAGAGTCAGCTGAAGAAAGCAGTTGATTGTCACAGCTGCAAACCATTTGCTGCACAGCAGATCTAGATTTCTGTGTTTAAAATCTGTGTTGTGAAGCTGCTTCCATAGAGACATTACCTCTGACAGTGATGGCTGATGAATAATTTGGGCAGCATCTTAGATGTAGATCCCATCTCTGTTGGGTTGAACTTGTCCTCTGTGACCCTGAAAGGATAAGTTACTATAATCTGATGGATCCTTCATGATGCATGATCCTTTCATGATGCAATAAGGAAATGAGTATGTAAAATTATTATAAATATTGGACAATGTAGCTGATGTAAATCCATGTAGAAAATCCTTAATTCATAACAGTTCTTGTTTCCTTGAGTAACTACATGTGAAAGTTCCTGGTTTTAACAAACAGAACAAAAACCCCCAAACAAAACCACATATACATTTTCCTGATTGCTACTGTAATTGTCTCACTGAATTTAAAATGAAGTCAGAAGTGTCTCTTTGAGGCAGGTGCACTGAAAAAGATCTTGAGTTTTACATAGAGCTTTTGTACCTGTGGACAACACAGAGGGACTAGAAATGGAAGATGAGCTTTGAAAAAGTGCATGTTGAATTGCAAAGCAGAATTTTGGGAAGTTCAACCTGAAAGATCTTGGAGGTGCATGGGGTTATATAGAAAGTGTCTCACACATTGATTGTAAGTAGTATTCAGGGAACTCCTGCTAGAGTCTCAAAGAAAATAAGAAAAATGCACTTCTGAGCTGCCTTTTTCACAGAGTAGAAGAGCAGATTCAAAGTATCTTCAAGTACTTCTAAAAGATTCATTGGCCTCTAGGTTATTTGTTTGTTGAATGTTTAATACCACAAAAAAAGGAGCTTATTCCTAAGAACCTGAGAGAAAACTGTGTTTTCATAAAAGCTTAGTAAAGTGCATAAGAGGTAGATGTTATGTAACAGTTTTCAAAATCACTGAGATTCATAAAATGGAGTGCTATTAAGCAGGAATGTTCATTAAATAGTAGAGCCAACTTCATCTCTTCTGCAAATCAGGGTTTCCTGGCATTCTTCTTGATGGGGGCATTCTTTTAGGAAAGAGAAGGCTTCTGACCTGTTTTTATTAAGCTTTTCTCTTTTTGATACACCACGAATTAAACAGATATTTTAAATGCACTATGTGCCTCCTAAACTTTGTATCTTACCATTTACATGGAAATTGCACATTTATAGTATACAAGCTGAGCAGTCTACCAAAACCCTGGTTTTTAAATTTTTTATTTTATTTCATACCCTTCTGCAGATAATGTTTTTAGGCAACTTCTAACCTTTGCAATCCTGTTCTGGTTGTAACTGTGATGTGATGAAGATGGTCCAGGAAAAGACATGATAGGAATTTATCACTAACAACAGCAAGTCTTGTGAAGATAATAGCAAAATTCCATTCACTTGGGTTTTGCCTTTTTTATTATTTTGTGTACTTCATTAACATTGCTATTATCAGTGATACATCTGTCCAAATGAAATAGAAATATAATTATCATATAGACAGTGCATCTCCATGTTAGGGATATTAGCAGCCCCAATATTAAAGAGTGCCACAGGAAGAAGCAGCATCGAAAGAAACAGTTACTTGGGAAGATGTGGAAATAAAATACTGATACTGAAGTAACAGCAGTCTCTCTCATAAAGGCCAGAAACATTAAAAGCGAAGGGGAAAATGACTAGAAAGGAAAGCATTTTAATAAAATTTGCTTACCTCTATTTATAAAGTATGATGCTATAAGACATTAGGAGATCTGGCTTTTAAACAACATCCATACAAAGGAGTTACCAAACTAAAATGTGTGTAATAGTTAACTGCATAGTCTGCTTGACATTTAGAAGGGGTTTTTTTGTGTGTTCACTGTAGCACAGCTGTTCCTCTTTAAGAGTACAAATGGACTCAAATTAGTTTATGCTTAGTTCTACTGCCATAACTAGATTGTCACCAGTGCATTAGCTGGCTAAATGAAAGCTAGCGTATAAAACTATAAATATTTTTATACTTCCTTTTTCTGTCAACTTGAAGTAAGGTCTGCATTAAATATGCACTAAGAAAAGCTGACACTTAACAAGGTCAGGGATAACAAAGTGAGTCCTTGTAGTCTTTGAATCTCTTCTGGGTTGATGGACAGATGAGTGGAGTGCAGGGGATGTTACCTACTTTGACTTCAGCAAGGCTTTTGACACAGTCTCCCACAGCATCCTCATAGGTAAACTTAGGAAATGTGGGTTAGATGAATTGAGTGTGAGGTGGATTGAAAACTGGCTGAAAGATAGAGCTCAGAGGGTCATGATTAGTGACACAGAATCTAGTTGGAAGTCCATAACAAGTGGTGCTCCCCAAGGAGTCAGTACTGGGTCCAGTCCTCTTCAATATATTCATCGATGACCTGGATGAAGGGATAGACTGTACCCTGAGCAAGTTTGCTGATGATGCAAAACTGGGAGGGGTGGCTGACACACTAGAAGACTGTGCTGCCATACAGTGAGACCTGGACAGGCTGGAAAGTTGGGCAGAGAGGAACCTGATGAAATTCAACAAGGGCAAGTGTAGGGTGCTGCACCTGGGGAGGAATAACCCCCTGTACTGGGACAGGCTGGGGGCTGACCTGTTAGAGAGCAGCTCTGAGGAAAAAGACCTGGGAGTCCTGGTGGACAACAGAATGACCATGAGCCAGAAATGTGCCCGTGGCCAAGAAGGACAATGGCATCCTGGGGTGCATCAAGAAGAACATGGACAGCTGGTCGAGGGAGGTTATCCTGCCCCTCTCCTCTCCCCTGGTGAGGCTGCATCTGGAGTACTATGTCCAGTTCTGGGCTCCCCAGTTCAAGAAGGACAGGGAGCTGCTGGAGATGGTACAGCAAAGGGCTACGACGATAATTAGATGGCCTCTAGGTTATTTGTTTGTTGAATGTTTAATACCACAAAAAAAGGAGCTTATTCCTAAGAACCTGAGAGAAAACTGTGTTTTCATAAAAGCTTAGTAAAGTGCATAAGAGGTAGATGTTATGTAACAGTTTTCAAAATCACTGAGATTCATAAAATGGAGTGCTATTAAGCAGGAATGTTCATTAAATAGTAGAGCCAACTTCATCTCTTCTGCAAATCAGGGTTTCCTGGCATTCTTCTTGATGGGGGCATTCTTTTAGGAAAGAGAAGGCTTCTGACCTGTTTTTATTAAGCTTTTCTCTTTTTGATACACCACGAATTAAACAGATATTTTAAATGCACTATGTGCCTCCTAAACTTTGTATCTTACCATTTACATGGAAATTGCACATTTATAGTATACAAGCTGAGCAGTCTACCAAAACCCTGGTTTTTAAATTTTTTATTTTATTTCATACCCTTCTGCAGATAATGTTTTTAGGCAACTTCTAACCTTTGCAATCCTGTTCTGGTTGTAACTGTGATGTGATGAAGATGGTCCAGGAAAAGACATGATAGGAATTTATCACTAACAACAGCAAGTCTTGTGAAGATAATAGCAAAATTCCATTCACTTGGGTTTTGCCTTTTTTATTATTTTGTGTACTTCATTAACATTGCTATTATCAGTGATACATCTGTCCAAATGAAATAGAAATATAATTATCATATAGACAGTGCATCTCCATGTTAGGGATATTAGCAGCCCCAATATTAAAGAGTGCCACAGGAAGAAGCAGCATCGAAAGAAACAGTTACTTGGGAAGATGTGGAAATAAAATACTGATACTGAAGTAACAGCAGTCTCTCTCATAAAGGCCAGAAACATTAAAAGCGAAGGGGAAAATGACTAGAAAGGAAAGCATTTTAATAAAATTTGCTTACCTCTATTTATAAAGTATGATGCTATAAGACATTAGGAGATCTGGCTTTTAAACAACATCCATACAAAGGAGTTACCAAACTAAAATGTGTGTAATAGTTAACTGCATAGTCTGCTTGACATTTAGAAGGGGTTTTTTTGTGTGTTCACTGTAGCACAGCTGTTCCTCTTTAAGAGTACAAATGGACTCAAATTAGTTTATGCTTAGTTCTACTGCCATAACTAGATTGTCACCAGTGCATTAGCTGGCTAAATGAAAGCTAGCGTATAAAACTATAAATATTTTTATACTTCCTTTTTCTGTCAACTTGAAGTAAGGTCTGCATTAAATATGCACTAAGAAAAGCTGACACTTAACAAGGTCAGGGATAACAAAGTGAGTCCTTGTAGTCTTTGAATCTCTTCTGGGTTGATGGACAGATGAGTGGAGTGCAGGGGATGTTACCTACTTTGACTTCAGCAAGGCTTTTGACACAGTCTCCCACAGCATCCTCATAGGTAAACTTAGGAAATGTGGGTTAGATGAATTGAGTGTGAGGTGGATTGAAAACTGGCTGAAAGATAGAGCTCAGAGGGTCATGATTAGTGACACAGAATCTAGTTGGAAGTCCATAACAAGTGGTGCTCCCCAAGGAGTCAGTACTGGGTCCAGTCCTCTTCAATATATTCATCGATGACCTGGATGAAGGGATAGACTGTACCCTGAGCAAGTTTGCTGATGATGCAAAACTGGGAGGGGTGGCTGACACACTAGAAGACTGTGCTGCCATACAGTGAGACCTGGACAGGCTGGAAAGTTGGGCAGAGAGGAACCTGATGAAATTCAACAAGGGCAAGTGTAGGGTGCTGCACCTGGGGAGGAATAACCCCCTGTACTGGGACAGGCTGGGGGCTGACCTGTTAGAGAGCAGCTCTGAGGAAAAAGACCTGGGAGTCCTGGTGGACAACAGAATGACCATGAGCCAGAAATGTGCCCGTGGCCAAGAAGGACAATGGCATCCTGGGGTGCATCAAGAAGAACATGGACAGCTGGTCGAGGGAGGTTATCCTGCCCCTCTCCTCTCCCCTGGTGAGGCTGCATCTGGAGTACTATGTCCAGTTCTGGGCTCCCCAGTTCAAGAAGGACAGGGAGCTGCTGGAGATGGTACAGCAAAGGGCTACGACGATAATTAGAGGCCTGGAGCATCTCTCTTATAAGGAAAGGCTGAGGGACTTTGGTCTTTTTAGTCTGGAGAAGAGAAGGGTGAGAGGGAATCTGATCAATGCCTATAAATACTTGAAGGGTGGGTGTCAGGAGGAAGGGGCCAGTCTTTATCCAGCGGTGCCCAATGACAGGACAAGAGGTAATGGGCACAAACTTTAACACAGGAAATTCCATCTATGCATGAGGAGGAACTTCTTTACTTTGAGGGTGGTAGGGCTCTGGAACAGGCTGCCCAGAGAGGTTGTAGAGTCTCCGTCTCTGGAGACGTTCAGAACCCACCTGGACATGTTCCTGTGCAACCACATCTAGATGGACCTTCTCTGGCAGGGGGGTTGGACTAGATGATATCCAAAGGTCCCTTCCAATCCCTATGATTCTGTGATCAAAAGACACTGTACATCTGTTCAACTTTTTTCTTTTTTTTTTTAGTGTACGTTCACCATTCTTTGTTTTCTTCCCCTTTCCATATTTGTGTCTAAATCTTCTTCAGTGACTCAGCTTAGGAGGGCTAAACACAACTTGGAAAAGAAAGTGTCAAAATCCTTTTAAAAGTCATGTCAAGGTCAATGTAAAATAACGCATAGGGTGCCTAGCGGTTTATTTGCCTTTTTGTCACTCCCTATTTTGCAGTGTTTGCCGTTGTAGTTTGCTGAATAAAGTTGGCTTTAAATTCATCCTAAGAGTCTCACTTGTAGTGGGGTGCATAGAGGAAGAAATACATAAGCTGGGTGTTGTCTTGTTCATGAGTTGCCCCACTGAGTCCTGAAGCATTTGGCAGTCTTCCTTATGTAATTAAATTATCTCCCATGAATTTCATCTTCCTGCTGCACAGAGAGATTCTCCATCAGAGAAACTCCCCATTCCATTTGAATTTAGTGTCAGTCTTCTCAGCTCTTGGCTTATGAAGTCATAGGACCAAAGAACTCCTTTCCAAAGAGGGGAAAGTGAAATATTTCTTTATATCTAGAACTTGGACTCTTTTGATAGTTATGATATTCAGCTTGATAAATAATTAAAAATGTAATTCAAATAGCTTTACTTGAAAGGAAGAATAAATTTATGTCAATATAATGGCAGAGATAGCTGTTGTTACACTGTATATCAGTATAATTAGTTTAATTATAACTAAGCTACAGTTGCATTAATTATATTTTAACCTTGATTTTTTTATATTGTTAATTGAGCATTAGCATGCACTGAATTTAATGTGCAGTTAAGAGTACAATGGAATGTCTAACTACTTATGCAATTTGTAAATTTATATTTCATTTTGACTCATTAATGGAATTTATATCTCTACAGAAGCCATTGTAAGTACCATATATATCACTGCTTTTATTTTAACTGTATTCCAAAACTGCAGAAAAAGCATACAAAAGACAAGCAAAGTGCACAGTGGAGTCAATAGTGAAACAAATTTTCCAAAAACAGCCATAAGGCTGATATGAAGGGTACTAAGTTGTCTCTGGAGCTTGAAATTGAGGTGTACCTTAGAACATTAACCCACAGCTACCTGTAAGCTATGTCGCTGGTAAACACTAACAAATTACAACCAAATCAAGTCTTTGCAATAACTAGCCTAGCCTTCTGGAAACTACAAGTCCAGTTCAGGTGGGAGAAGGCAACAGATTTTGTCCAAGATCATTCTCAGTTGTTCCAGTGTTTTTGTTTCTTTTCAGTGCCCAGCAAGGGCTTTCTGACTGGGATGCCCCCAGCCACCCCAATGTAGCCTGCAGGGCTGGAATCAGATTTGAGGGTTTTTTTTCAACGCATGAAAGAAATGGATTGATGTGAAAGGCCTTAATTGTGATCAGTGGAGGAACAACTTTGAATGAAAACTTTTATTCACTCGGAGTTTAGTTTATTATCCCCCGTATCTTGTAAGCCTGGCAAGTTTCTTTCATCTGTAAAATGAGCACTTCAAAATTATGGAAGCCTCCTTGAATCCTGGATTTTTTTTTCAGGGTGATTTGCAGCAAAGTATCATAAATCTCCCTGTATAAATGGAGACCAAAACTCTTAGAAAGGGATGGAATGCAATATCTTTCATGCTTCGTGTGCTAGACTGTACTGGTTTTCTTGAGGATGCCATACATTTTATTGACCTTTTCCAAAAGTATACTAGAAATGTAATTTTGTAACTTTATACTTTTGTTTAACATATAAAGTTTTCTGGACGTGTTCAATTCTTTTTTTTCTTTTGCAGCTGTTCCACTCTAAAGGAAAAAATAAATAATAAGTGAAAGTTTGAGCATAGCAATATAGTCTAAAAATGAAGTCTTCACTAGGAATGAGAAAGCTCATGTTCCATGTTAGTTCTATGTTTTAACTTGATCAGGATACATAACCAAAATTACTAACAGAATTTAAAAATTATTACTTAATGTTATTATAATGATACAGAAAGTCCTGTGTTAGTTTAAAAGTCTGGGTTCCTGCCTATATCTTTTAGATATTACACTAGAACTGATTGTGTCTACTGTACTATGGACAAAAACTCTGACAGGTTGAGTGAGGGGTTGGAATCTGTACTTACATGTGCGTTGTCTCTTTATGTATAAAACAAGATGATTTTTTAATTCCTGTATATCCTGTTGATAATATGAATGGCCTAATTAGCAATGCTATCATGTTTATAATAACAGGGCAGAAAACAAAGTTTTCCCTAGCTTGAGAAAAAACATATCAGCATTTTGCTGCACGCTACTCTATATTTCAGAAAATACTAAAAAATATCTTTCCAATTTGATTCTGATAACATAATTTATGAAGTTGTTTGTTAAAGAAGAAGAGGATTATAATTAGTTTAATTAATGACGACAGATTTTTTTTTTTTTTGTAAAGGGGGAAAAAAGCATTTACAGTATGTCATTTAGTGAAAAGGATTTCTGGTATCATGCCATCACTACATGAAACGTTCATTTCATTTAGACCCATGAAAATGAAATCTGAGAGATTAACTGAATTTCAAGGAAAATAAATTTCCAGAGATGAAGGCAGTTTTCTGTTGTAAAATATGTATTATAATTAAAAATTATGCTGTTTTTTTTCTGTCATTTATTCTTTCACTATTCTGAAAAAGCTTAGGACCTGGCTGAACAAAACTGAAGGGATGATCTCCACTTTTTTGATTTGGAAATCTACTGAGTGATATTGCTGAGGAAAGAATAGGCATTGTACTATACATACAAGTATCAATACATCAAGTGTCAATAAAGGACCAGAATCTTCATATGGCATTTTTTTTTTCCTTCTGAACAGATTGTTTTCTGCTTTGACAGATACAGAGAAGGAAAAAAATTAGGTCCATGAGCTCTTTAGTGAATCCATTAGAATCTCTGTATTAATGGGAACTCTTTAAGTCTTCAAGGTCAGAACTAATGGATAAAGTTGCAAGATAAGGACCAAACTGAGTAAGAATATTAAATCATCCATTCTTACTGTAGTCTTCCTTTATGAAAGCTAAAGGTCAGCGGGTGGCATATTGTTCATCTAAGGTTGTGTGTTTTACAGGAGGCACAACACTAAAATCACATCTGTACAATTACCACTGGGGACACTAATGTGTTTTTATTTCCTCATGCAAACGAAGTAACTATTGTCTAATATAGTTGTATCTAAAGAACATTAGATGTTTGTTATTTTTTTGCAGCCGTGCATACTTATTTTTTGTTCATCATGGTATGGACCCATTCCAGACTTGATGTATCTATCCGGCTACAGGGCTCATGCTGAGTAAATGTTCCTAGAATTACCCCTGAGTGAGATTTGTTCTTTTGTGACTGAACTTGGCATATTACCAAAAGTCCAGTCTCTTGTTTCTCCAAAGACAGCAGCTGCACCAAAAGGAAACCTTGGTAGTATGCCTGAATCTTCTTAGTAAAACAAACCTCAGACACGTCTCTGTGTTCAGCAGCATCTAGATAGAATTTCACTGTCGATAGTATTTCACTATGTTATAGTTGATTAAATAAGAAATCCACTACTTCTGACAGCTTATGTAAAATATCGATGTTAATCAATCCATATCTTATGGTAAAGATGACCTTAAAAATAATTTAATTTGATTTAGGTATGGCTGGAAACTGAGCTGGTAAAAATTCGATATAAGCTTCATTTAAAATAACCTATAAGTTGGTATAAATTAATGAGGAAGTACATTTCTGATATTCTCTTTCCCCTATCACCCCTTTTCATTTTTTTGCTAAATCTTTGTCTAGAGAGATGTCTACAGGCAGTTAACTTCCTTGGCACCATCCAAACCTACAAAGACACTAAAATTTTATATCTTTGCTGTTAAGAACAAAGGACCATTCTAATTAAACCAGCAAGGTTTGTCATAATCATGATAATTTATCTTTTGATAGCATTAAAATATATTTTGATGCTGTGGTTCATTACGTAAAATCGAGAATTTGTGTTTTCTTTTTCTCCCCAGTCTCCCAAATCTTGTTAACAGGAGATACATATTTATATTTTCACTAGTGCTGGTATTTGTAGATCCTGCTTTTAGTATGTTTACTTTTTGTCTAAATGATAAATCATATATTTAGTTCTCTTAACCAGAAATGCAGAAAACCACTAGGGGGAAAACTGTTCTGTTACTCAGAACCTTTTAAAAACTTTTTTCTTTCAAAGCTCAGATTTTTTTTTATTATTATTAAGTATCTTAATTTTGACAGGTCTTTTCTGTACATGTAAATTAGCATCACTGAATGTTGAATTAGATGTTGGAATAAATTGGATAGATTTAGTGTCATTATGGGTAATGAGACACCCTTGCAATCAAGCTTGCTTCTTAGCAATGAATGTAATTTCAAGTAACGCTGTACAGCTATAAAGTGATGGCCAAAGTCTCTTAAATCAGAATAATTTTATATGTTCTTCCTGTATTATCTTTTAACCTGCTCGACTTTAATATTCTGTGTTTTGTTTTACTCTTGCTTAGATAATGCACGGGTGTGTATGTGTGTGCACAGACATACAAAGAACACACAGCAACATTTCCCTCTCTGTCTCTCTCAACTACTGCCCCTTTAATATTGAATGTGATGCATGCAGTATGGCTTTGAAATACATCTTCTTAGAGCAGGGTCTACCAAAGAGATGAGTGAGGTAAACCTGGTAAGAATTGATTCTCATAGATCTGTCCTTGATCTGTTCACCTCGACACACACCTCGTTAGAACAGTGACGCGTGGGTGGTAGCACTAAACTGAAAGGGACAAAAAGCATGCATTGCATGTGGGTGGTGCTATGGTAAGGGATCATAGCAAAGAGATTCAAACTCATTTACCTATGGAGTTGAGGGTAAGTGTGTCCATCTTGAAGACTGTATCCCAAGGGTGAAACCCAGGGCTGTGGGTTTTTTGAATAACATTCAAGTCTTTCGCTTTTTCTTTAAACAGGTCTGAAATGGATATACTATCTGCTAGCTCTGAAGGCATTCTCATTGGCTATTGTCCACAGCAAGATGCCCTGGATGAACTTTTAACGGGCTGGGAGCATCTTCATTATTACTGCACACTGCGAGGAATTCCAAAACAGGATATCCGTAAGGTAACTATCCAGGATAGATTTGCAGGGGGAGCTGAAGCCAGGTTGGGCTGTGGAGCTTATAAAACAATTGTATTTTTTTTTTTACATGAGAGAATATCTAATATTTCATCTTAACAGCTTTTGTAATACAATTTGTCATTACTACTACTTTATTTAAACCATATGGATTTTTTTCTGTCATATATATACACCAATTCAAAACACAATAATATAACTGAGGATAGTAAAATAACACTAGTTCAAACGAAATCTCAGGCACAAAAACTCTGAAGGAAATTAGATCTATGAATGCTTCAAAACCTCCATTATCACACAGAACTGGGAGGGAACACCACAAGTTCTACGTCATGCACCTATGAAAAACTCTTTTCTTCAGAGATGGGATTAAACTCTGAGGGAATTAAAATCTGTTGAATGATTATACAAATAAACTAAATGTCTGGGTGCTGAGATGACAGCTGTTAAGGACTCTGCTAGTCAATGTCTTAAACTTCACAAGATAATGGCTGCATTCCACGTGCCTGCTGGGAGCAGTCCCTAAAATGCTGCCATACCAGGCGTAGGGCTGTCCAAGGAGAAGAGGCCAAAGCCATGTCAGAAAATGCTTGAAGAGCTTACTAGCATAAATAATGACAATATATATGAGAATATCACTGAGAGCTTTTGAATTTATGGATGAAGATGTAGCTGTGCTGACCAGCAAACAGTGCTCTACTTTGGTAATGAGGCGAGCAGTCAGCCAATATCAGAAACGAATTATGAAGTTAATGTGGGGTTGTTTTTTTTTTTTTTCCTATCTCTGCAGACAGAAGTGTTGTCTGATCTGACCTGGACTTGAGCAGCTCAGTCTCTTGTGCTTAATTGTTTTTCTGTCAACTTGAGAAATCTGGAGTGTGAAATGAAATCAGTGTCCTTCCTGCTGTATAGATTGGTCCCATGTAGTTGCTTTGGCTCTAAGATGTTCCTGTAACCTCCAGAATGGTGCCTGTTGTCTTCTTTTTCCTTCTCCAGAAGCAAAACTGCATGTAACTGAAATATCTTTTTTTTTCTACCTACCCAGCATTTTCCTGGCCACTGCCTCAGGGTCCACTAAGTGGTTTACAGTCAGTTCCTGGTCTGTATGTGAGAGGGCCACCTTCTGGTTCTCTTTTTTCTGGCACTTTTTTTTTACCCAGCAGCGAGGTACTATTCCAGAAAAGGGTATGAATCAGGAATTAAAATCTGTTGAATGATTATACAAATAAACTAAATGTCTGGGTGCTGAGATGACAGCTGTTAAGGACTCTGCTAGTCAATGTCTTAAACTTCACAAGATAATGGCTGCATTCCACGTGCCTGCTGGGAGCAGTCCCTAAAATGCTGCCATACCAGGCGTAGGGCTGTCCAAGGAGAAGAGGCCAAAGCCATGTCAGAAAATGCTTGAAGAGCTTACTAGCATAAATAATGACAATATATATGAGAATATCACTGAGAGCTTTTGAATTTATGGATGAAGATGTAGCTGTGCTGACCAGCAAACAGTGCTCTACTTTGGTAATGAGGCGAGCAGTCAGCCAATACCAGAAACGAATTATGAAGTTAATGTGGGGTTGTTTTTTTTTTTTTCCTATCTCTGCAGACAGAAGTGTTGTCTGATCTGACCTGGACTTGAGCAGCTCAGTCTCTTGTGCTTAATTGTTTTTCTGTCAACTTGAGAAATCTGGAGTGTGAAATGAAATCAGTGTCCTTCCTGCTGTATAGATTGGTCCCATGTAGTTGCTTTGGCTCTAAGATGTTCCTGTAACCTCCAGAATGGTGCCTGTTGTCTTCTTTTTCCTTCTCCAGAAGCAAAACTGCATGTAACTGAAATATCTTTTTTTTTCTACCTACCCAGCATTTTCCTGGCCACTGCCTCAGGGTCCACTAAGTGGTTTACAGTCAGTTCCTGGTCTGTATGTGAGAGGGCCACCTTCTGGTTCTCTTTTTTCTGGCACTTTTTTTTTACCCAGCAGCGAGGTACTATTCCAGAAAAGGGTATGAATCCTACAGTGGGACATTGAGTATTCATAAACAACTGCCATCATGCCCCAATAATAGCATCAGGACAGTCAATATTTCTAATTTTTACTCTCTCAAGCTAATCATTTGGGTGTTTCTAGATGAGAGACTGAGGGGAAATAAAAGATTCTTACAAGTCTTTGCCCCTTCTTTTGGGCAGTATCTTGCCTGGCTGGACTTTTAACTGACTGTTGTAACAGTACATTTCTTGCAGGCTGCTCAGAAATCACTGGATTTCACTGCTCAGAAATCATCATACATTCTTTTATTTAGTTGTTTGCTCTTCATAATTCATCAGTGGTAGTTTTTGCTTCTGAGTACCAGCAGAGTACTGAAAACTTGGAATATGTTTCCCTTATCTAAAGGAAACATATTAAGCGATAACTTTTATTGCACTAAGCCCCTCAACTATAATTACTTTTTTTCTCAATAAAATAACAACTCCTCTCTAAGAGTTGGGCTAAAAGCTTTGTAGTCATTCAAAAGGATGCTGTTAAATATCCATACATCTTACATACGTTATTGAATGTTTTTGGTCCTAAGTGTAATTTAAAACAGGAACCAAAGATTGATTGTTTAATCATTCAGCAGTGCTCTTAAAGTCCTCTAAACATGGCTTTTAAGCTTTTCCATCTTATCATTTTCATAAGAAAAGACAATATATAATTGTAATGTATATGTCCAAATGGTACACCATGTACTATAAATGAAGCGGTTTTTAAGACACCCTAAAAAGAATGAAAATTTCAGAAGCACTTGAATGACAGCAGTATATAGTTTTAATTAAATTTCATGGGACTCACTTAACTTGCATACTTTGTGTCATATACATAGAGTATTACTCTCAGCAAGCTCACTTCAGATTATAGAGTAAGCATCATCCCCATTTGTGAATAGGCTGAAGCACATAGACCCAGGTGGGTGGTGATCCTTGGAGAGAGAAATGGAGTAGGAATGATCCCATAATGATAAGGACTCTTACCCATAGTTAAAATAATTGCCTCAGACTTATTGAAAAGTTACTTTTATAACTGACTTGAATTTGCCAAGAGGGGTGCTGGTGCATCTGATGAGAGCTGTGTAGGGCTTTTAGTGCTCTTTCTGAATCCTGGAGTCACAGACTCTTAGCTATTATTTTATTTTAGTACTCACAGGTTTGAGGAAAAGCTATTCAGGTGGCACTGAAGGTGACACCTTCTTATTGGTAACACCTCATCTGCAGACAACTGGAGAAAGCATGATTGAGAAGTGTGAACTGATCCATGCATTGCAATGGGCTGTTAATGCTTTAATCTTACGCTCTGCACAAGCCCTGTCAACACCAGGTAGAAGAGGTGTGTGTGTGTGTGTGTGTGCATGAATCCTGCTGTCACTGTTTGATTTGTGACTCCTTCAGGTCATTTGGCTCCAGCAGCAACTGTTTTGGAGGATGGGAGCAGGACCAGGACCTGTGCAGAAGCTTGAGAATGGAGAGATCTGTGGTGTGCTTAGGGACCTGGATTTCATCAGTAAACTGTCCCATGGGGCACTGAGCTTTTCTTGGGTGCCCGGGAAATTTTCCAGATTGTGATGATCAGGACGACACCAACAGATTTCTGTGCCGTGCTGCAGGGTGTCTCTCTGCATGTGTAAATGAACACTACTGCATGTGCTGTCTCCTGTCTCTACTTGGGGAAGAGCCATAAGGGTAACCTGGCTTTGTACACTTTCTCTGTAGATAATGTGAGAGTACTGCTCTCTCTCTAATATCTGGTATTCACAAAACCCATTTCAAATGCAGAAGTATTTAAGAATATATTTAAGAATAATTGGTGTGCCTAAGAGATTCCACTTTATGTTCGGATCCAGCTATTCCCTGGGCAGTTCCCACAACTACTGCAACAGCAGTTCTCAAGATCCTTTGGGGGGCAGTTCCTCAGACGGTGAGGCAATTCACATATGGGTCCTGCTTCAAGTGAATCAAAATCAATTCTGCATTATTTGGAGATGAGTTATGTTACTGTGGTGCACTGGGAGAAGATAAATGTTAATCTTCTGATTATCCTGGACCTTGGGTGATGTAGGTGTAGGTTTAGACTATACTTTATAGGTAGCCTTTTGTGCCTTAGTTTCACATTTGTGATACAGAGACTGTTCTTCCTTTCAGTTGTCCTAATTTTTTGTGTGAATAGATTGCAGAGCAGACTTTGTTGCCATATGCTTGCAATCATGGCACCAAAGGGCTCCTGCAAATAATATTTAGCTACTCTGGTTTACCTTCATCAAAAACTGAAATGTAGCTATCCCAGAGGAAAACAAATGTTTTTGTCAGTGGGCCCTTCTGACTCTGTGGCGTTGAACAGCTGCTGTGTTTCAACTCAGAAATGGCTGGTGCCTGGAGAAAAGTGTGCATTTTAGTTGCCTATAAAGAAAATAAGGCCTGGGAATGCTTTGGAATAGCAGCTGTATGGAAATGTAGGCTGTTATTTTCTCATTCCCTCCTGCCTACGATACGGCGCTCCAAGCTTGCCTCTGAATGTTTACCAGCAAGTGTTTATACTAATACACACACACACACATTCTAGAGAACACAGGGTTTTCATGTGGAAAGCAACATGCGTTCACTTTGTTTTTTAATAAATTGGCAAGCAGGCAGGTGACTTGCAGGATGTGTTGCTGCTAAAGTAATCTATTGAAGCACTAACTTCAAGGATCAAATCCTTTGCTAGACAGATTTATCAACAGCAGGAGTTAAGTGCCTGACATAAAGTTGAGTGCACTTAATGTTCCAAAACAGTAATTAACTGAATGGGAAAGGAGGAGAAAAATGGGTCATTTGCTATCAATGTTAAGCTTCATGCCATGTGAAGATTTACTTTACTTCCTAAATCTGCTCTGAAAGTTTCTCTTTCTGCAAAACTGGAAAAGTTAGATAGAGTAGAACTTTTAGGCTATTTAGACAGATACTAATTTAACATAGTGTTTTAAATTCTTATTTTTATTTCTTTAATATATCAAGTTTCAATATCTCAATTTGTTACAAAAGACAGCATGCAGCTTATTAAAAAGTACAGTAATGCAACATTTAATGACATCTCTCATTTGCATTAAAACTTGTGTTACAAAACTCAAAACAAGCTTCATCAGGCCTTCAGAAGCAACTTCTTGGAATGTCAGTACAATTTCTTTTTATATTAACTCTCCAGGGAGATTTTTACACTGAGTGGAATCTTATTGTCTTCCTTACATGTTACTATAACTCCTGGAAATGGGAATTTGTAAATTAATTTATTCTTTGCATGCTTTGTTTTGGACCCCAAGCAGAATTAATGTGTACAGTGTTATAAGATTCTGGGATAAATAACTATTTCCCCTAGAAATTTTACCATGAATACATGCTTTCCTAATGTAAGAAATCTAATAACTCTGCGTTTACTCTGAAGCAGAATGAATACTGATTGGTGTGGAACTAATGAATGATTGTTATTTAGGATGTTTAAACCACACTGCATTCGTTTTCTCAATCTGACACTTTGAACAACTATTTTGGAAGTGTGTAGTTATTTTTCAGATGACTCTAAATTGTCCCATTCTTATTATCATTTTCACTAGGTATGATACACATTTTCAGTATTAGTCAGGTTTGCTTTATGAGGGTTTGTTCAAAATAAAATAGCAAGAAGTTATAGATTGGTTTTATTTTGTCAGAAATGATGCAGAATTAATACACTGATGCATATACCCTTTCAAGTCAGGATACACATGCTATTACATTTCTAGTCTTTTAATAGATTCACCAACTCCAGGTTTTTATGGAAGACATACTAACTGAGAAATCTCAGTACCACTTCATTTTTTACTTGAATATTAATGTTAATTTTCAAAGAGAGTGGAAAATCATTACCATTAGTAGTTACATAATTAGCACTTACTGCTTTTCAGGGAGGTAGATGTGCCTCTTGGTTTCCTGGTGGATAGAAGACACCACACCTACTTTAACCATTAATCCCACAAATATTAAGGTGTGCAGAAATTCAAGTTACCTTACTACCTCTTCTGGAATGAAGTTAGTCTTTAAGAAATGCACAAAGCATTGGAGGATTTGGTTTAGATTTTGCAGGTTGAAGGGCTCATTCCTGTGCCTATTCCGAAGTTAGGGAAACTAGTCCAAATTAATTTGGGGAAAAAGAACTTTTGCTAAAGGTGTTAGAATTGAAGAGGGGAAAGTACATAATTTTAAGGAATATTAGAAAACAGGGAAATTGTTATCTGATAGATGTAAAGTCTGTTATAATCCAGATTTGCGGAGAGGTGGAAAGGAAGGAAAGAGTTTAAATACATTAGTGCAGCCATGAGTAGATGTAAACCACCTTTATGGTTCAAATGCACTCACAATGCATATAACTCTGTGTCTTTTAATTTGGTCTCAATGTTACCTACTTGCTAAATAAATTGATGTATCTCCTCACTCTTCACTGCTAAAAGTAATTGAAACCAGAAATAGAACATCATGATGAATATGACAAGGAGGGAGAGAAAGTGCTTTGTATATATCTCACATTTACCAAAGGAAGGAAGCCATTAGAATTGTAAATCTCTTGCATAATTGTGTGTATCTGAAGATTTGTCACATGTTCAATTCTGAATTTCATTTAAAGTATTTTAATAGGGATTTTAATTTTTACTTTATAGTATACTATAAAACAGCCCACAGGATACTGCTGGTAATACAGATGAAGTTATAATGGAGATGTATATGTTTCTCCACAATATACCTAATACATAATATTTCTAATTTAATTCAAATGGCATTTTTGTTCCTGTTTAGGTCAAATTGATGAAGCTGAGACTTTTTATTACTGTAAATCTTATGATATACATTAAAGAAAATACAAAGAGGTTTGGGGTTATTTCTTGAAAGAAGAATGAGCTCTGTGTTCTTATATTCACTGAAGCAGGCGCTGCAGTGCTTCTTTGAAGTGTAAGGGTTGAGGAGGATAGCAGGAATAAGAGACTTTCTAGATGCAGCTGGGAAATCATTAGGAATAAGAAACCTGGCTAATCCTTCTACCTTTATGTTTCTGATGTGGTTCAGCTCCAAGTCTGCTGTGATTTGATACATTTTGCACCAAAGAAGCGTATCTAGATATTAAGCCAGATTGTGGTGTGCACTGCAATGATCTGAAAGGTTTATCTTGGAAGCTCTGCACACTCAAGGCAGCAGCAGCTACATCTAAAATTCTCTGGCACTAGTATTTGAGGGACCCTTGTACCTTAGCACTGTCTCTGTCGGGTAAAGAAGAAAGGCCAGATAGAACAGCATGAACGTTGCCTCCAGCTACGCTCATGTGCCTGCCCAGCTTACTCAGATCACACATACTAATTTAAGCAATTTCAACCAAACCAGCTAGGGTCAACTTACCCTTCTCAGTTATTAGGAAGTTATATTAATTTAACCATAAGTTACCTTTTGTCTTTAAGAAAGTCTAAATCCTTGACCTGTGACTTGCTTTTCTGCCATTTCCATCTTTTTGTAGCTGATGTAGAATTTTGTCTCCTGAATATTCTATTATTAAAATGTTTGATTAAATAAATAATGCAGAACAAGGTGAAACAAGGAACATTTTAGATCATTGACCCAACAGCACAAAATCAATGAGAATGAAAATGACTGTTACAAACAATGACATAGCCAAATTTTCTATATAAGAAATCCTGATCCTTTGTGGAGAACTAAGGAGTCCTGGAGCAGCTTTTTGCATGTGTCTGGGATTCAGAAGTAATAATATGCAGCAAATGGGGGTAAATAAGGGAATAACATCTACATTTGCTTAATATGCATGAACAGAGTGTTCTTTCAATTTAAGCACAAACACTACTGAATTTAACTCATCTTTGCTGGCCTTGAAATTTCTAAACCACAGGTTGCAGAGGATCTCGTTAACCGGTTACACCTCAATGCCCATGCTGACAAACTGGTGAGAACATACAGTGCTGGCACAAAGAGGAAGCTCTCTACTGCTGTGGCTTTAGTTGGTAAACCCCAAATACTTTTACTGGTGAGTAAATGTAATACTGTGCTTATGATAAATGGGTTACATTGAATTTTGTTGTCTCCTATGTTGGTCTAAGGAAAATCAAATAGTTTCCTGATAAGATGGGGAGTAATTGGTCCACAGATATACAACTGTCCTCTTTGTTCTGCTGTACAAGAACTTCTTATTTTATTCTCCAGTGCTCACAAAAGTAAAAAGTAAAGTTGGTTTTTCTTTCTCCCCCCCCTCCCCCCGCCTTGGAGTAGTTGGGTGAGCAGGAAAAAAAAAAAGGGCCCCTAAACACACAGAAGTGCAATTGTAGCATTCCATGGGCCAATTAGATATGTAATATTTAAAAAAAAATATTTCTTTATGTGGAAGAAGAAAAAATATTATAAAATATATTAATGCTTTATGTATTCTCAACTTTCTATATAATATGAGAAAAATATATATGAACAATTCTACTGGCTTCCTTAAGAAGGAAGATTCTTATTTTGATTTGTAATTTGTAGCTGATGTTATTATTGACTCATCTTTTTCAGCATATTCATATTACTTGCTATGTCATACTTCATATATCTGGCTAGTTCTTATATTTTTGTTGGATTCACAAATGACACAGAGTAATAAATGATATTAATTTGAATTATTTATCACATGTTGTTTTAGTGCTTACATCCTACTGCTCATTTTTGCCTGAAACTGACCTTTCCAGTGTAAACTGTCTTTTGTATTGAAGAGCAGGGAATTATAGAGCTCTGGTAACTGCATCATTATGACACCAAATTCTCTTTCTTGTCATTGCCCATTGTTTCACTGAAGAAGACTGAACATCCCTTTCTTAAGCCTTGGCTGGGAACAGCTAAACCAGTTCAGTAGTGAAATAAACCTTTTGGAACTGTCGGAGGAAGGGAAGAAGAAATGGCTTCCAAGACCTTGGGGGGCAACCATTGCTTCTAGTAATAGATTGCAGGCTAAGTAGAACCAGATAAAACTGGTGTTCTCACAGGGCTTATGTTTCAGAAGATCAGACACATTTTGCTGCTTCTAACTTCCTGTTATTGCCTCAATTCTGAGCTGAATTATATTATTTACATTTTATGCTTAAACTGACCCTGGTTCAGTTAGTAAACGGGAGGAGGTAATCTTAAATCAGTGCTTTTTCCTAATCTTAGAAAAGGCTCCAACTGCTTTTTAATGCCTTTATGACAGCATGCTACTGCAAGTATCCATTTCAACCTACTTCTTGCTGCAGGGCACAGACTATTGCATATGTAATGACAAGAGGAAAAAGTGATATCTAAACATGTCAAATGCTTTAAAACATTTCACTGGCTTTAGAAAGCAAGCAGATTTTAAAGAAGATATTCAGTATTTTAAAAGGCTTTTTTGTTTTTTGGTCTGAAAGCAAAGACACACTGAATCCACTTCTAGATTGCATCCAGAATCATGGCTATTAATTTAAGTAATAGTGTGGGTTGCTTTATTTTTATTGGTTTTTATGTTTTCTTCGTTAGCTATGTTAGCTATCCACAGATAATAGTCGGCTGAACTGTATTCTTTTTCACCTCTGCCACTGGCAGCTAAGCATCAAACTGGTTGTTTTGCTTGCTTTGTTTCTCAAGAACTTTGCTTCCAGGTTTCAGCTGAGATTTGTTACATTATACCCTACTAGGTGTTGACACTCTAATGAAATTCCATAGTATAAAAAGCAAGTGGAACTATTTGTGTTGAAGCGAAAAACTGATCAGGTGTCTTTTAAGCCACCTCTTGACAATGCAGCTTTTTTAGAGACAAATACGTTACTTTACTGTGGGCTTTGTTAGTTCTTCATGCTGGACTGGAGCTGTGGCCTGCTCTTCCCATACTGCTCTATCATCAATCTCATTTTTCCCGTAGGATGAGCCCAGCTCTGGGATGGATCCTTGCTCTAAACGCTACCTTTGGAAAACCATCCTAAAGGAAGTTCAGGATGGCTGTGCAGCTGTGCTGACATCCCACAGGTAAGGCCCTTATCCCAGCAGCCAGCATATTCCTGTTCTCTCTCCTCACCTGCTGTCAGCTGAGGGAGAACGTATTCTGAAGGCACGCTTACCCTGATGTGAAATGTAGAATATATCTCCATATTTTATGGCAGTTCCTTCCTGCTTGGGAAACTAAACTTGCATAAATCTTAAATATTTTCTATATTTGCTTTTCAAGAATTAGAATGTGGTTCAGGGGGACTGCAGGCACAGATAAAATGATGCAATGAATTGCTCCTTTTCTCTGCTCTTTCTATGTAGTGTTAACAGTGTCTCTTCTCGTTTGGAACACCATTTGCAGCTGCCCACTTTGTCAAACCTAACAAAGGGAGGTGGGGGTGAAAAACCTTCTTCTGATTTTATTAAGGATTCTGTTTTGCATCAGTGTATGAAAAAACTATGCCATGACATCCTAAAGACAGATGTCTCAGCTATTCTTTGTGCACTACTGGAAATGGTAGGAGTGGCCATGTCCTCTTAGAAGAGTCTATCTACATTCAATATCTTGTCAATTCTCTGATATGGTCTTTAGTGTATAAATTTAATGCAGGAAGCATCCGTACTGTTTTATAACAGCTATAGTAAAATGGAATAAATTAAATATTCCTTTAGGGAATATAGTATAGTATGTATAATTATATATAAAATGTCTTAAGTGGGAGAGAGATCATGAAAATATGTTCAGAGAGGACGGAACTCTTTAATCAAAACAGCAATGTAACATTTTGGCAAAATGAGATTTGAAGCATAGATGAATCAATAAAAGAATGCAGCAAACCTTCCCTCAATATTTTCTAGATACTGTTACATTTTTTCCAGATGTTCTCAAAATGTATTTGTTGTCCCTGTACACGTGTGCGCTACAGTACTGAGGGAAAAATGCTCTCAAAAGTTTCTAGTATCCTGTTCATGGAAGCTGAATCTTGAAAATCACATATCTATATTTCACCCCCAGGTGCTTAACCAGACTTCTCATTTAGGGAAAGCAAGTTATGTATGGTGAGCTAAGTTCAGGAAACAGTGTGCTTTGACTTTTCAGTCTAGATTAGAACGCTTAGTAGTCCAACACCAGCTAAACAGAAGGGAGCTGTCCTCTCATTATTAATATGCTGTAAATGAAAAAAATAAAACAAAAACCACAAACAAACAAAAAAACCCCAACAAAACCAACCAACCAAAAATCCGTCAAATCATTACTAATTACTTGGTTAGCTCCACAAAGGAATGACTGGAAGCCGCTATAAGTACAGTGATAGTGCACACATTTCATTTCTAATTAATAAGACATTGTTGTGCCAGGGTGGAGGAAGGAGAATGATTTTACATTATTTATACTATTTGCTGAAGGCCTTTGAAATTCTTTCAAAGGCTACTTGTATAAGTACAGAGTTTTTCTTACGAAGTGAGTCTTCATGCATATCAGCAAATAAGTGCATAAGGTATTGAGATGATTTCCCATGTAAAAATTAGTTTTTGAGGTTTGTTTACTTAATTTTCAGAGATTGTTTAACTTTTTAAACTCTGTAAACAATGTTTAACTTTTGTTTTGAGGGAGGAAGGAGTGCAATTAACTGTCCATACAGGCCTAAATTTATCTTATTTTGCCACAACTGGGGAGTGTTATGCCAAGGGGGAGCATTAGGAGTTACTCAGACTCAGCTAACTTCCACATTTTTGGAAAGACATGTTAGCAAGCCTTCCCCCCATCTCTCTCAAATATAGCAGTTTGGCAATTCTCACCATATCCCTGTCCTATTTTAAGGACATTTTTCCCAAGAGAGTAGTTAATTGCCATGCTTGTTCAGTAAAAGCACTTTAATTTGGATTGTCACAGGGCTGAGGCACACAAGACAACTCTTGTTTATCTGTCTTAGAAGTGTTGGGGAACGCTTACAGTGAATTGCAGGAGATCAAATAACTTTGGCTCTTTGAGATGATGAGTATTGTCCTGACTGACGTCCTGTGTCTAAAGTGCTGCTTTGGAAGAACTGCTTACACAATTCTGTATATTCTGTAGAATGACAGCCCATCTACCTTAAGCTTTAGAAGCTTAAGGTAGTCAAAGTTATTACTTATCATTTGAAGCAGTTGCATCTACCAGGATCCTGCTTTTCTGTTCAGCTGCATTTCTGTGTCCTAAATTCTGTTTGGATTGTAGTGTTTTGCTGCTGCTTCTATCCTGCAATCAGACTAAGGGTAACTACTTTTTAAAGGTATGTACTATGCAAGAGGCAAGCTGAACAAATTTTATTCTTCTCTCTCTTTCCTTTAGAATGACCGCAAAGAAGTTTTACAAGGAGTAACAGAGTTCAGAGCTCACAAACTCAGTGGCATTTCTGAGGCTACCTATCAGAAATTCCCCTGTGGTTATAAAACTTTTGTGTTGTGGCCAGAATTGTCCAATTAGTTCTGGACTAAAAACATAAATTCCATTTTAGGGCTCTCTTCTAGCTGTCATGTGGTAATAACTTTTAGTATGTACTGACTAGGGTTACAATTTGGACTATTGCCTTCAAAGTCAAAGGTTTGTGTACCCATTTTTGCAGCTGTCCAGATTCCTTCCACTTTAATTAAAGTTAGGTATAAATAATGTTCTCTGTTTTCACTATTATTCTTTCAATCTTTCCCTCCCCCACCCCCGCTTTATTTTTCAGTATGGAAGAATGTGAAGCCCTCTGCACACGACTTGCTATTATGGTCAATGGAAGCTTCAAGTGTCTTGGTTCTCCCCAGCACATTAAAAACAGGTATTATATGTCAACATCAAACCTTTTGCAGCTACATGCAATCTAAGAGCTGGCTAGACACTTTAATAGTGCCAAGGCATAAATACTTATGACTGCTAAGCACATCTTTTCCAGCCATCAGTGAAGTTAAAAAAAGAGCCAATTAGGATATCTTAGCAAGCTAAATTGACATATGGCATTGCTAAAATGCTTTGTAGTCTGCACTGGTAATTGAAAGAGACAGATCTGTATCTAAAATGAAGCACTTTTGTACTCAACCTGAGAAATACATTGTGAGAATTCAACATGTTGAGATGAAATACACTTTGGTTCCTTGTGAGGGTTTCTAATAACAGGAAGAAGCACTTTTAGCAGGTCAGCAGCCAGAAAGACAATGTATTTTGAACCATCTCTGCTTCCTACTCAATTCACTGGCAATTACGGATATTTACGCTGAATTCTGCATCCTTTTCCTAGTGTGCATGAGCCACTCTTCTGCTTCGACTCTGCTTGTGAATTAATTTAATATCTGTTAATGAAGATGTTTTTTTTAGATGATAGGCTCAAACCACCATAAAGGAAACAGGATCAGAAACTAAAAAGAAAGTTGCTGCAACTTATAGCTAAAATATTTGCATTCAGCAATAAGCAAAATTTTTATGGTACCCAGACAGTCAGCTGTGTAAAATGATACAGCTCATTTGCAAGCAGCAAAGCTACACTGCTTTGTACTAGCTCAGCATTTGGCACTCCTAAGTGCAGATACATTTGACAATGTAAACAAGCTCTACAGAAATATTTTGGAATTGCTGTCTGCCATGGTTATTGGACAGGAGTTATCTGTGTCTCTGATAACTTCTTGTCCCTTGAGGGTTTTCACTCCTTCCCTTTGGGTAGGACTGTAGGCCCCGGAGACATATTTCACAGCTACGTTAGCATGACAGGCCTGATTCACATTTACTTTACAAAAAGCTCTTTCCCTTCAAGGTTTTTTTCATCAAGACAAAATTCGAGCTAGAGACCTTAAAAACTGGATGGTGGGAAAAAAAAAAGAGTTCTGATTGTTTTGTGTGTTCCTAGCTCCCTTTTCACATTTGTGTACCTTTCAGAAAATAGTTGCCTCAATTTCTAGAGGCATGAGAAGTCAATTGCTCTTCAGCAGTTTCTGCTTCCTTCGTATCTAGCTCTCTGCCTTTGCCATCCTGTCTCTTATTCCCAAATTTCACAGGACACAGTGGCTGTTTGTCCCACTAGCTGGAGTCCTTTAGCAGGAGTGTGGGCACCCTGTATTTCTTTGGTAGTAAGCGAGACCGATGTCTGCAGAGGAGAATGCAGACCTTGGGAAGGCAAAACTGCTTTTAAAAGGTGTTTGTATCCTCTAATAAGGAAAAACGGTCTTACTTAAGCACTTCAGTTGAGTGCATAAAGTTAGCTGGGATAAATGTGTCTCTCGCCTTTTTATGTTCAGATCCTCTGGAGTGAGTTCATGTCTCTGTCTTCTAAGCTTGACCTTGAGACAGCAAAATCAGGCATTCCACAAAGGCTAGCTTCACCTTTTTCCCAGTGACTTTGTCATTGCTTTGTCACTCTGATGTTCCCTTTAGTAGCATCTTTTCATCCACCTTCTTAGGAAGCAAGACATCATAAGCATATTCATAAGTATGCACCATATTCATATGAATAGGAGAGTTATTTCTCAATTTGCTGTACTATCTCTGTAGATATAGCTCTTTCAGATCACAGTAATCAAATCAACACAGAAGAATAGACTATATAACCTGCTGGAAGTATCTTCACATTAATTCTGAGGATATCAAGACATTCACAGATCAGCCATTCAAGAATCAACGCTGTATGAGCACCTCTTATAAATTCTTCAAAGCAAGGTCATGATAAGAATTCTTGGCAGTAATATTTGTAGCATGATTTGTTTAAAATAATTCTAACTTTTAAAAAAGCACACGTTCTCTATGTTAAGAATATTTCCTGTTGTCATCAGATTTATGTTCCTTGTTTTGCTATGACAGTTCTTTAATGTATGTCAGTGGCATTCATGTGGGATAGCTGACACTTTCCATAGAAACTGTGTAGCTGAAGCTGCACTATGATTTTTTCGTTTAAAGCAGGACTAAAATCCCCTTAACTCCTAGCTTAACAATTGATTTAGTCTCCAAATTTTCCACGCTTACTGTTCAGGAACCTATTGAATTTTTCTAAAACTTTAGAACCTTTTATTAGGAAAAAATAGTCACTAGCTTTATCAAAGGATTTAATTAAGATCATGCAGTTGTCTGATTTGCTCTGACTGCCTAATTCATTTTCTTGGCTTCTGGGAGCAAAGCCACTGTAGAGAGCACAGTCTTAAAGCCTCATATACACACAGCTGTTAAAGCTTGCTCTTTTTTTTTTTTTTTTCTTTCTTTAATTAAGAACACAGTAAAGAAATTTCCATGCTTCCTTTGGAAAACTTTTGATAAGTGCTGGGGAGAAGCCAAAGACTGTCCCTGTACTCCTATTATTTTTTTGCTTACTCTAGCTTCCAAACTTCCCTGCAGACAGTTGCCAATACAGTGGTCCATCATAAACCCCAGGCTGTCACACACCTAATAAGTAAAGTAAGTGTTAGGAGATAAAGAAACCCAGTGCCTCTGTGTAACTCATGTTCCAAACTGCTTTGAAGACAATTCCCAGGTACGCTACCATGTACCTTATAAAGGACTTCTACATCTGCATGGGATGGGAAAGGAGAAGAGAAGCAGGATTGTTTTACTTATTACTCCAAAGAAAACCACCAAAATAATTAAGCATTAAATTAGTTTAATCTTACATTTTCTCACTTTCCACTCCACCTGTGAACATCCCGAAAAACTTCCAGGACCCGAAGGAGTATTGAGTTGCTCTTTCCTTCCCATTTTCCTTCCCTCCCTATGATTTAATAGCCCTATAATTCTCACTGCCATACAGAGCCAAATGTTGCTCCTTCTAAAGTGACAGACTGTGAGGATTTCTAAATCTATTAGGAAACACCTACTGGCAGAACATTTTCCTTAGCAGCCACTTCCACTGCTATAGTCACTATTCTGTTCTATTTTTCGCGTCTTCCTGCAATTAGCAGGCACCTGTTGAGCCTACTGCTACATCTTACAGTAAAATCCCATCACCTTAGATTTTGTTTAACAAAACTGGTCCATGAAGCAATGTAAGTGAAGGAAAGCATAAGCAAAACTGAGTTTGCTGCATCTGTTCTAATCTAAATCACTCCTACTATAAAAATTGTTTTTTGATGGTGCTTCTGTGTTCAATGTATGTGAATGAATTATGCTAGTAACATACATATTAGCAGGCAAGAATGGTATTAAAATAAATTACTGGGGCCCATAGCTGTACATTATCATGTTTTTTTTCTGTAAGATTTTACAGTGCTTTCTTTTTTCAATTTGCTCTTATTTATAAGCAGCTTTTGATATCCTTTAGTTTGTCTTCATTTTGTTTCTACAAATGAAATTGAACAAATATTTTAAAATCAAGTACAAGTGGCCTGATTGAGTTTTGAAGATTGGAAGAAGGAAAGAAATCTAAGCTGTATAAAAACTTAAACCAAATAAACTTTCATACAGCTTTTATTTATGATAGAATGACTCCCATACTGTAAAAAATAACAGAAGGAACACATTTTGATATTACCTGCCATTACACTAGCATGTCTCAAGAATTTTTCTCCTCTTTTAAATACAGCTATGTCCACTGAAATTACATTTTTTTTCTTCCCTTTCTGGGGACTCTGTCTGTCTTGATGGAAACCCCCAAAATTGTTTTATTTATATTTCTTTTTGTACCATTCTAGGCTGTAAAGTCTAGATTATGATCACCTTTTTGATGGATGGCTTAATGGGTCTTCCTTGGGGCACTGTTAAATTTGCTTCTTTGCTGTGGTGGGAAGCTTCAAGGATTCTGCTTTCTCTCTCACTGCACTTTCAGCCCTTGGCAGATGTGAAAGACTATAATTTTGGACCGAATACAGCTTTGTCAGATGGCGGTACAAAATTCTGCTATGAAGGGTATGGGTGAACTCCAGGAAGATGATAATGTGAAACATAAAAGCTTCATAGGGATATAAAAAGTGACACATGCTGCTTCTAATGTGTGAGACTTGATTCCTTTTTCCAGCTCTTGTGCAAGCCTGTTACAAAATGCTCATCCAAAAGGGTCCTCTCGCTACAAATGTAGGTGTTTGGGCTTCTGCTCCCAGCTGTTGGCTCCTAACTTTATTTATTTACGTTTAAAGGGCTTTAAAGTAACCTCAGATGTTTCTCAGTAGAATGGTAAGAGTTGGACTTCTTTAGAAAGGCATTTTGTTGTAGGTGGCAAATTTCTGAATGGTGTCTAGAAGGGTGTCAGCTGTAAAGAACAAACTGAAGTGCAATTTCCAAAAAGTTAGCATCTTAGGTTCTATAAATGTAGTTTGTATGAGATAGATGTGTTAGCAGTTGTGCCTGTTAAAATCTAATTTCAGACAACTCCTGCCAACTGAGTCAATTACTCTAAATTGTGAATGGATTACATTTTAATGCTCTCTCCAGTATTCTCCATTATACTTAATGTTTTTTTAAACATTCACAGAAGCATTTCCATGTTAGATACAGCTGGCCAGTCCTCTGGGAACAAGATTTTGAATGCTATCCTTCATTCTAGGGCCATCTGGACAGACTTCTCATAGCTGAAAAACTCATACCAATTTTTCAAGTGCTGGACACACATCAAGTCTTTGCTCAAATTTTATCAGCAAGCCATCTGATTAAATTACACAACAATTAATCCATTTGTTATAGCAGAGTTAGAATGGAAAATGTGTTGGCAAACTATTTGCACTTTATCTTTTTTTTAAAGGTTGATTGAGAATATTTTATTGCTTTACTGAAACTCACGCATGTAGATTTCTTAAATGGATAAGAGAGGATTAAGTTTAAAGATCTCATCAGTATTTCAGCCTTCGGTGGAAACAGTGTTATTGTACTAACAGATATACTAGCAGTAAGTTTCTTACATGCCATAAAATATAGAAGTGAATATAATTTTTATTCCTGTTGACTAGAAAACAAATTCCTTGTATACATGGAAAATGTATTAAGGCAGTGTATGTGTATTCATGCAAAATACCTATTAGTTTATCTTCCCAGAGGAAAGCTTGAAGAAAAGAGTTCTTACAACTTTAAAAACACACAGATTGAGAGTTCAGAAATGAGCAATATCTTCGCAGTCCCATAAAACTTTGTGCAACATTAATTCAGCCCTACTGTGCATGTGCATTCCAATGCATTTTTTTGGTCATTTTATACTATGTTTTCTGCAGGATACTGCATTATATCTGTGTACTTGTTCATTCAAAGAGCAGGAGGTAATTAAGATTTCATATGTTTCTCTGTCCCTAGTATGAGTGCTGTTTTTACTACACATTTTTCAGACCATTCTCTAAACACAGTATTGTCAGGATTCCTTGGAGCAGTGTTTCATAAATATCAACATCTTTGTTTTCCACAATACTTCCATGCTCAGTATATAATTGGGGGCTGGCCAGGAGGCGGGAATCCGCAATCACCGCTTGGGTCAGGCCGAGCAACCAATTTACCAGGTGGTGAGAATGCCTTATGTCTTTCGTATTCTTTTACTGTTACTATTGTTATTATTCTTTTTGTTTTCAGTTATTGTTCTATTAAACTGTCTTTATCTCAACCAATGAGGGATTTGTTCCCTTTCCCCCACTTTTCTCCCTCTTCTTCCTACCCTTCTGGGGGAGAAAGAGGGAGTGAGTGAGCGGCTGCATGGTCCTAGTTGTTGGCTGGGGTTAAACCACAACAGCCTGGAAAAATCCTAATCAATTAAAAAATGATGAAACAAAATCTATGAAGAGTATATGGAAGACAGATTTTATAATTTATTTGTTATATCTGTTTGTCTTTTTGCATCTAATAAAGTTTATCTGTTCAGCAACACTGAGATCGTTAGGAATAGTTGCAGAAAGAATTCACATTTTGCAAGAGATAGTATATTTGCATTTGATTTTAGCAATTTTAAAAAACAAAGCAAACATTTCAAGTTTAATAACTTTTTTTCCTCCTTAAATGTCGTTTTTACCTGCAACTTCATAGATGGAATAATTAAATTTATTGTGTGATTTAAAATTATCTTAAACTGTAATGTATTTTAAAAATAATTATATTTCATTTTTTGTTTCTTTTTTAATTTTTTTTTCAAAATGTTTGTTTTCAATCTTGTTCAAGTTTTGTTCTCTTTGTAAATTGTACTTTATCCTAGGGCTGTAGGGGGAATGACCTGAATCTGTATCCCATGCTTCAGCAATCATATTGGAATAACTAAGTTAGCTTGTCTAGATGAGGCCTATTCACTTAGGGAAAGTAGAACCATATTTGTCTGCAAACGAATGTAAACCAAAGCAGAGGAGTAAACAGCACAGTAACAAATTATTCCCTCTCTTTGATTTATGGCACGTATTCTAAAAGATGCAGTTCCTTGCAGAAATTAAGTGCCAGTGTTCTCTTCATTATTTCTATTTTGTTATCCAATAATGTCATTTTGAAGTAATCTTTTGATCAGTCAGACTAGCGCATACATAAAGTATGCACATTATATTTCTACCAGTAAACTTTCTGGGAGCTGTAATTTTTTGATGTATATATATAGCACAACATTCTCCAGGAAGTGTAATCTTTGATTAGCGGAAAAAAGAATATGAATGATTAGATGCTTTTCTTATTCGTCAAGGTTTAGGAAATAGGGCCATGTTCTTGATTTCCTGAGATTAAATTCACCAATTTTGATTTTGGGGGAGAGAAGGATGGAAAATGGGCTTTGACCAGTTCATTGAATCACAGACTTCCCATTCTGAACCCTGCTATAAGTTAAAACAGTGGCTTCTAGGTTTGGTTTTGTTAATTATTGGACAAGCAAACTCCTAAGTGTTTTAAATGAAAATGCAGGATTTTTGGTTTTTTTAAGCAAATAGAAGCCTGCTGATAATGGACTTTCTTTCTCACCCATCATAGAAACCAGGTTTTTCTGGGTCAAACTTCAAAAACCACTCAGTTAGTAGCTCTAGGGACCCCTTGTGACCAGCCAAGTGTGGGCTCAGCTGTGTGGCCACAAGGAATTGTGTTTCAGCACATTCTCTTGTCCCTATTGAAATCTCTGAACCAGAACCTCTGAGGAATGGACAGAAGGGAACGTTGAGAAGTTAGTATTACTTGATCTGCCTCAAGTGGCAACTCCTCTACTTGATATTTATGAGAATTTTTATTCTTTGGGCAACTAAATCCACTTTCATTCCCACTGCAAGGCTAGAAAGAGCACTATGGGAGGAGCTAGGGGACTTCCTTACTGCTATAGATCAGGCCACACTTTATTCCAGTGTGCGCCTGCAGCTTGTGTGGACACATATATAAAGTAATTCTATATTATCTGTCTTTGCACTGCTGGCAGTGTGGCTTTGGAACTGTGTCATGGGCTGCAAAACCCTTCTGAGAACTGAGGCACTATTTGGGCGATCAGCCCAGGCTGAACTCCTTTATACTGAAACAACCGTGAGGTCGAAGACCAGCCTAGTGCAGTAGCCCCTCTCTGACAGTGTCCAGGAGGGAAACGTACAGGAACAAAAAAAAAGCACAGGAAGTTACTTTTCCACATTACTCAACCACCCTTCAGCAATTTGTAGCTTACAGGTTTAAGCCAAAGGTGGTCTTAGTGAATTCCTCCCCCTCCTTCTGCCTCCACCCCATTAATTTTTCTAATCTCTTACTCAACTCATGTCAAGTTCTGGCATCCTCCACATCCTGCATCAAGGAGTTGTACAGTTTCCCTATGTGCTGTAAGGAAAATTGCTTCCACTTACTGATTTTGCATTAACTTCTCTATAATTTAATTTGATGCCCCATGTTCTTGCATGAGAAACATAGGAAAGTGAAGAATCATTCCTTAGTTACATTCCTTAGGCCAGTCATGATTCTGAGCTCTGTAAAAACACCTTTCTGCCACCTTAACATCTTCTTCCAATGCTGAAAAGTTTTCCCCTATTTAGTAATTCCTGACATGGAAATTGTCCCATTCCTTGTTGCCCTTTTGTGTTCCTTTTGTTTCCTTATTAGATGAGCTGCTCAGCTAGCTTGAGGAGCTGTGTAATTAAAGGTATGGAGTTCTTGGATGCATTTTGAAGTCCTTGCTAAGCTCATGCTTCTGCATCTGATGGTGTTGTTAATACTCAAGTTAATTAGTTTACAGTCAGTCTGGGAATTTATATTTTTGTTTCAGTCTCATAGTGGCATTTCAGGAGGTAAAGCACTCAATAAGTAATACTCCCAGAACTGCTAATGAGATGAAAATCAAGCATGAACTACTAGTTTGACGGAGGGAAAAGAGAATGGATACAGAGGAAAAATATATTTTTTGTCAGAATATGTGTTTTTGTGTGTGTGTGTATACACAAATAAAATGCAGGTGTTGTTAATGTAATCTGGTAGAAATTAGCAGTGGAAAATATCTTTGTTGAATAGCTTTGAAGAGATGGTGATTCTTTTGTAGCAGATGGCTGCTGAACAGGTGTGCTGGCTCAACTTATGCCGTTTTAATGATAATGTTTTCCTCCTTAGGACTTGAACTATCAGGTGCTGAAGGTTTGATCCTAACAGTGCTAATCAAAGCAGATTGTGCTTTTCACTGTAATTCCACTTTGGGTTTCTGAATTAATTATATTGTCTGAATCGGAGAGGAAAACAGTGAAAAAAATGGTCAACTCAATTTCCACTGCCTCAGTTTGCTGCTGAAAGCAGCTTGCTGATTATAGCAAGGGGAAATGTTTATTGCTTATCAGCTTACTCTATATAGGGAGCTCTTGTACAAAAATGAATTATAAAATCAAGGTATAGAAGCATCCTAATTTGACTAGCCAAAAGAAAAGAATCTTGTGAAGAGTTTATTTGTACCATACTGGTGTTTGTGCCATTCACTATATAGAATTAAACCAAAGTTGCATAGACTTCTCTGTCTTTGTTAATCAGAATTTTAATTCATTGTCTTTGGAAACTTCATTGCATACAATTTCATTTTATGAGACTGCTGAACATTGCTAGAAGCCAGCATGTAATTCAATGGTGGCCGTGTAGAGATGCCAGAAAGCTGATCAGAATCAATGATCTCTTGTAAAACGTTGCCTCAGGTTGGCTGTCAAATAAATTGAGCACCCTTGTTAACTATATCCATCTTTGTAACATCTTTTTTTATTGTCACATGTATTTTTTTCAGAGGTGATGCTATGCATTTAAAACATTTAATTAGAGATCTATTATATATACATATACATATATAGATCTATTATATGTTAGTAAATCATTGCAAAGGAAATCAGACAGCTACTACTGCTTTGGATTCCACCTTATTCTGGATCTCTTTGGTGTATCAGCACAGTTCATCTGTCAGGTCTTATTGCTCAGTGAATATTTGGTACCCTGCAGCTTGGACCCAATATTATTCATATTACGTCCTTCAGGAACCGACAAACAGGACACTGCATCAGGAAGGCTTCTTCTTACTCCATTTCAAGCAGTTCAGTGGTCGCATTTGACTGAAAAAAAATTATACCTAAAAACACCAACCAAAGACCAAAAAACCCTATAATAATTTATATGTAATGTGACTCTTCCTACAGTGCAACTTCTTGCGCAGGAGCGGTTGCTGTCATATTTAAAATGTCCCAACTATGGTTTCATTCTATGCAAAGAAATAGAATTCTTTTCTGAGACGATCCTTGGAAATTGTATTTTGAATTCATGTAAAATTCTTAATGGAATTAAATCTGCAGTATAGAATTGTTCATTGTGGAAATTTGCACTGCTCTGTGAACAGTGAAGACTTTATAGCTTTATATCAACAGAGGTTCTGGTCCAACACAAAATAGAAATTAAAGCCCTTACATTGCTATATGCGTATCATAGACAAGGACCATGCAGTGCTTCATGTGAAGTATTTTGCTGGGAGTTGGTCAGACAGTGGTTGAACTGGACATATGTCTCAGAGTAGTCCTTTCTATTTTTTATTGCACTTCGATTGACATTCGGTAGACATTTTTTTCTGTATTGGAAAAGGGCATCATCATAGAGTGTGCTGTGATAAATACTTCTCCTTTGATCACATGCAAATGTGCTTCACATCTGTCAGATGCCATTAGCCCAGCTGCTGTCCTGAATCACAACTTGTGCACAGAAAAGACTTGGGAGAGGAGGGTAATGGCACGAGGGCGTCACACAGGGAATAGTCACTAGAAACTGAAGCACTGTAGTAAACGATTTGGCCATGAGTAGTTGTGGAGCTGGAGAATGAAGTCATGCTGGAGTGACGGATGTGCGAGTGGTGGTCAGAGTGAAGATGGAAGAAGTGGCAGGTTTCTGGAGGGAGGTGGGCAATGCAGTCTGACCTTCCTGTCCCACTCCCAGCCCAGCCTTTCCATCGCTCACTGGCAACAGGGAACAGCAGCAGCAGAGGAAATCTCTTCTGACTTGACTACCGCAGCCCTTTATTCCTACCAAGAAGGTGAACCCAAAGGGAGGGCACACAGCTGCAAAGGAGGGCTGGCAGGGGAGGGACACAGCAGCAGCCACCCCATGTTGTCCCATGTCTCTGCTGAGCTCTGCCCTTGCACCTCACTCTGGGAACTGGTGCCGCATGCTTAAGCCATGTCGTAAAAATGCAGTTGTCATTTCAGTGTTTATGGGTTTATTGCAACTTCCCCAACTAAATATTAGCAGTGAGAAAATCCAATAAAAAATAATGTGTTGGTTAGATTGCCTGTACTTAACTTTTATCACATGTATGTTGAGAAAGAGAAGTTCATTTCCTAAATTATCCTGAGAGAGATAGTGTGGCCATAGAGCTAAAGAAAATTCATTAACTTTACTGTTTCTCTAAATACCCCTATAGATGCTTTTATGTATCTGTAAAACACAATTGTACTCACATTACTGAAATAAAAGCTGTGCAGCTTTGTTAAAAGATTTGGAAAATAGTGTTAGTTACCCATTTTTCTCATTAGAAAAGTTAAAGCATTTCTTTTCTTCTGTATTTGTGGTTTTTTTTTGCAAACCATTCAAAACAATATAGCAATTAAATCATACTTTAGTTAGCGTAAGTTCAGGTACTTTGGATAGTGAAATATCTGTAGTAATTAACAGGCATAACACTTGTTTGTTATCATTAATTTAGCAACTTCCTCATTTAAATTCTATTGTTCAATAGTATAATACTAAAATCACAGTGATAATACAGTAGGCATACACGATGTTATTTGACATAATCAGTATAAGAAAATCAATTGAAACAAATATTCTTCCTGTCTTCATAAAGTAGACAAATGGTTTGATGTTTCTGTGTATCATTCTCAGGTTTGGAGACGGCTATTCTGTCAAGGTTTGGCTTAGTAAAGAAGTAAGCTATCAAAGAATGATTTTGGACCGTCTACAACTGCATTTTCCTGGAACGCAATTTAAGGTAGAGCTAAAGCTCATCATCATCATCATAGTGTTTTTTCTATGGGAATATTAAGTATGGGCTGGTAAGAACTATATATCCACATTTGGATATGTTGATCTTTTTGGAAAAAGTGTAATGAGCATCCTTTTTATCTTTCTGTTAAGCAATTCTTAAAAATCTGACTTGTGATATTGATTAAATCAACTCCAAAGTCATTTAGACAACATATGTAAACAGGCTCTTTCTCTTAAATGAAAATTTCCTTTTGCTTTTATTGTTGATGAGTGAGCTCACCTTTGTGTTCACCTGAAGTAGGAGTACAGTGTAGTCACTGAGAGTATTTGCTTCAGTTGCAAGGTCCATGGATGATAAGTCTCAGCCTTTACTGAAATTTTTTATTTGATACAAAGTCTTACAAAAGACCTGTAGTAATTAGATTCCAAGAAAAACTTTCAAAGGCCTTTTATTATTTAGTTTGGGTTTTTTTAACTTGATTTGTGTTTAGGAAAAGAATCGTGTAAAACTATGACTACCTTAGGTATGAAGCCTTTTGTGTATATGTTTATACGTGTGTGTGTTCACTCAGCCTTTTCCCAGACTGCATTGCCTAGTGCACTAGTGGAGTGTAGCACTAGTCTGTTGGATTAAAAACCTGTAGCATAAAATTGTCCTGAATTTATACGTATGTTTTTGGGATTTAAAAAATGTCATCTCAGAACATGTACAAAATGTGTGCTCTGAGTATGAACATTTCTTTGTGCTACCATGTAGACAAAATAAATTCTTATTTTAAAGCTCATATTTTTCATATTAAACTGCAATAAGAGCCGATTAAAACTAGACTGCTTGTAAGCAAGAGTAACCTCATCATAACATGTTTTCACTTTTATCTGTTTCTGTCATTTTTGCTTGTTTTAAGGGACAGCATCTTAACCTGCTCGAGTACCATGTACCACGAAGCCAGGGATGCTTAGCAGAGCTCTTCAGAGTCCTAGAGAATCACAAAGCTTTTCTCCAAATCAAACACTACTCCATTAGCCAAACCACATTAGAGCAGGTATTTTTTTCTTTTTCTTTATTCCTTTAACCTGCTCGAGTACCATGTACCACGAAGCCAGGGATGCTTAGCAGAGCTCTTCAGAGTCCTAGAGAATCACAAAGCTTTTCTCCAAATCAAACACTACTCCATTAGCCAAACCACATTAGAGCAGGTATTTTTTTTTTTTTCTTTATTCCTCCCCACCCTTTTTTTTTTTTTGTCTGAACATGCTGTGTACCAAAATTCTTGATGGAGTAGAATACTGTATTATTCACTGGATTACCCAAATGTATGGAGCCAATCAGCAGTTCCAGGCCATCTTGGGTCTATGAACGCTACTGCTTTTACACTGGAGGTTAGCGCAGTAAAAGCATCACAGTAAACTACATATTTGTGCTGTGTGCAAGCATAATCAGTGACTTAGAAACATCTAGATCTCTGTGGGATGAGAAAGTGGGACTGTGAACTGTCACCTCCACAGTCCTGAAGTTTGGATCTTACCAATGTCCTTGAAAAGGCTGAACCAGTCTCCACAAATCACAGTAAACTCTAGACTTCTGGGACACCTTCCTTTGAGAATTTTCTTTTGCAGTGAGTATCATGCTGCATATTAGAAAACAGTGAAAATGCACAAGCAGACAGAAGGGATTCCGCTTCTAAAAACTGTGAAATCCTATTTGGGCAGAAGGAAGAACATAATGATGGCAAGGTTGGGGCTTCTGTTAGAAAGCATCGTAATATGCAACTTCCTGTTATGTATTCTCCAAACTAAGAGAGTCACATTTAGTCAAAACATTAATTTTCCATGGTAGATGGGTAGATAGTGTGAACTTATTTTTTCCCATGTGCAAATCATTAATGAAATATTCTGATCTGTACTGACCTATTAACTGCTTGTAAATGATCTATTCACTGAATGGCTGAATATAAAGTAATTTCAGCCTGTTGATTGTTCAGGCATTATTCGCTCCAGCTCCCTTCCTCTCCATTATTCATGGTGATTCATAACCTCAGTCACCTACCATTGTTTCCTCTCTCTGACTAACTGAGTGTCAGTTTTCAACAGGAAAATAGTTCTGAATAACAAACACCCTTATAATGCATCGCAAGTTTGTTTCCATGTGAATATGATCATTTGAATCGAGACTAGCCATCTTTCTGCTCCTTGCTGTCAAATAGTTGTAGTATTAAAAAGCAAATAAACCTTTCTGTAGTAGTATCTGTTAGAAAAAATAATCAAGGAGGCACGCTGGTAGTTGAATTATCACTCTATAATGTTCAGAAGTATACTTTCACTTTGAAATATCTGGACGCTTGTCTGTGATGTTTGTTGATAGAAACAGCAGGCTCAACTTCCTTAGGTGTGTCATTTCACAGCAAATTAAAACAATTATTTTCTACTAACTTGTGCAGCAGTAAAATATAATTTTCATACATAATGGTAAAATGAGTTACTAAGTTATTTTTATAATTCATCAGCCAGTGAGTTAGCTGGAGAGGTGAAGAGGAATTAATTCTAGAGTTTACAAAACTTATTTCTAGAGGGGTTCCCTCAATATCAATCTATGAATTTTTGTGTCACAAAAGCTTAGAAAAGCAGCTGAAAAATATAATCATCTATGTCTCCAAAGTTTCAGTTCAAGTGCTGTTATTTTGAAAGCCCTACTTTTTTTCATGTCTTACAGGTATTCATTAATTTTGCTACACAACAGCAAGGAGTCTCGCATTCGTCACAAGAATCTCCTGTTCACCATGACCATCTGCCAGTCTAGGCTCAGAACAGGATACAGCTTCAGCAGTGTATAGGCATGTGTATGTTTGTGTACATATGCATGCATTTTACATGCAATAACTTTTCAGCTGGTAACAATTTCTCTGTTAGAAACAAATAGTAGAAGCAGCAGTGAGTTTGTATTTGTGGGCCGGAAGGAATGCTACTAATTCTTAGTAAAATGAGAAACTGGTTACCTACAGACAAAAATCTGCCAAAAAGTAATGCTTTTTACTAGTTGGAAATTTATAATATAAATGACCTAATAAATTTAGTTCTGCTTAAAAAAAAAAAAAAAAAAAAAGAAAAAAACTGATATGAAAAGTCTCGGTTATGGTAGATTTTTTTTTTTTTTGTGGTAGATCTGCATTCACTTGACTTCAGTAATCTTCTCTTGCATGCACACTTAACATCTACTTTTTACATGACAAGGCAAGAAAAACCCATTGAATGGTAGCAATAGCTAGGCTATCACCCAATGTTTGTATTTAATAGTACAAATTGAGAGCCTTTTGACTTCTTTATTAATTCATTTCTGTGTTGTGACAAGCTAAATTAGCCTTTTTATTGTATAAATGATGCACTATATTCCATAAGGTTTTATGTTAAGCGGTTATTAGTATATTAGTCTGCCTCCCAGTTATCTTAAGTAAATTTAACAAGGTTTCATAAATCATACTTGACAATGAGTTTTCCCTTATGCCTGCAGGTTGCTGCTCGAGGAATTCTCAAGCGGCAATTCTGAGCAATTCTCAATTCTTTTTCTCATCTTTTTGTTTCTTTTTTCCAAAAAGAATGTCAAAATTCTCTTTAATGGGCATGTTAAAAGGTAATTCAGACATTGATCAATAAACTATTCAATAAATGTATATGAGACCATGCCACAGCCTTCAGCCAATACATGCATTAAAGAAGTGAACATTTAATGAATAAAATCTCCTTGTGTATTGTAGTGGGAGAAGAAAGTTTCAAAAAAATTTTGGAGTAAACTGCTGCCTCTTCCAAAGCAAGCCTTTGGGGCTCCTGTGAAGAGTAGTTGATGCCAGTTTTACTGGATTGTGCTGTCTGATAGTTTAAATTGTAGAACTGGTGACTTAGAAGTGAATTACTGCAATATAATTCTGCTGTGGGCTGCGGAGGGGGAAGTATTCTTTGAGATGGAAGAATTTCATTTTAAATGGACAATTTTGCAGAGCTGCTGCTCTAATTCCCTGTTGTACGATGATGAAATATTAAAAAATATATATGTGTAGTTTAGGCTTTGCAAACTGACTGAGAAGACTCTTTATTGAGGCTTGATTTGTCGGTGTGGTTTTGGCCCACTATGCTTTTTTAAACTCATAATTCAGGTTACCTATTTCTATGAAGGTGAAATCAAATCCTGGAAAAAATTAAAAAGAAAAAAGTGAAGGTATATAGACTTGGTCTGCACGTACATATGGATCAGAGTGAGTGATCTTATGAAACTGATTTATCATTAGAATGGTTTGATATATAGTCTGCTGTATATCAGAACTCTGCCATGTTCCCCATGATTCAAAGCACTGAAGAGCCCTTAAACCCCAACAGTCACCATCCTGGTAGAAATGCCACGGCATGATGGGATGACTGTTGAATCTTAAATTTCTGCATGAGGCCAGGAGTGGAAAGTTTCTAAGATGCCCAGTCAGAACAAAAAAAAGACCAATCTTACAAAGCAGAGTGTGACAGAAATAGTGGAGGTGAAAAGAAAAGAAGGCAGATGCAGGAAATTGAGGCAGAAATAGGAGTATGCTATCATAAAAGTGTTCTGCTTAATTTTAAGATCTTGGGGTGGAAGAAACTGAATGTTCAAGGCACCAACAAGCATCTTTGAGTCATAGTCTGAAACAATTCAACAGGAGAACAGCTCTGGAGCTGTTGCTCAGATTGAAAAAACAGAAGGGAAAGTATGGCAAGGACATGTCCACAGGACTTTTCTGTTGGTATGTCTAGATCTATAAACTGCTGACATTATGATTAATTGGCTTTCTCTGTTGTGTTTTTATAAACTAATATCTCTCAACCGTCACAAGTCATTAAAAAAATGAACTGTACACAAGGAAATTTAGAGGATGGATTTGGGAAAGGAGACGGTGCCAGTTCTCAGGGTGTAAGGCTGCTGAGCCAGAAGGTCCCATTTGTATGAAATTGTGACAAGACTGCCTATTCCTGCTTCGGAAGTGTGCCTGGAAGTTCAATTAATAAAACAGTCCTGCAGCTCATTTAGACCAAGGGAAGCATAAAAGTATACAAGACTCACTGTTGAGAAACTGAAAAACAGTGGCCTTGCTGAATGCTTAGATAGGGGAGCTTTTTCAGGTTTCTCTGTGTAACGCTAATTAAATGTCATTTTTTCTGATTAAAATGTGAAAAATTATATTAGTTTAATAGATGAATACAGTAAATAAGGTTTACTTCAGATTGATGGTTGAGTAAATTTAGTTAACGGTGTTTTTTCTTTTTCAAATTGCTTCATGTGCATCTCAGGATACCCAGGGTAATCCAGGCAAGTAGCAAACAATGCCTGTTTACCAATCCTTCATAGCCGAAGAAGGTCAAAACCTAATTGAGTTCCAGTGTACTGGATTCTGTTTCAGATCATATTTTTCTTCTTCTTGACCTGCTGCATTCCTGAAGTATGTAAGTTTCAACAAAAGTATTTTGAAGATTTTTGGTTTGTTTTGTTTTTAAAAAAACAAATTCCTAAACTAGGATGCTGGACAGAAAAAGTCATTTATACGTTAATGATGAAAGAATTCTTGAATTCATAAATCACAAAAAAGTATCTCTTCTTCTAACACCCCTGGATTTTGAATCAAAGACAGCGGAAGATTTTAAACAATAACTTTTCATGTGAGATTATTGTAAGGTAAGCTTCATGGTTTTTTCAACAGGAAATTTCTCTGACTATGAAAGCGTGCCCTTCACCCTGAATGATAAAGTAAAGTTAAGCTCAAAATTAGAAAATCAATTGAACATCTGAACTGCTCAACAGTAATAATGGGGAGATGATTTTCATGCTTTTAAGGGACTATTCCGCTAAGTCAAAAGAAGGATTTCTGCCAACCACATAACTGTTTGTTGGAATTTCCATACAATTATAGAATTGTATGAATGGGCAAACTGTAGATCTGATCACAAATTCAGTGAGGCTGAAGGGGGGTGGTAGGAATGGACAGGATGGTGGAACTCATGAATTGTCATTTTGAATTATGCTACATATTAAATTTCTCTATAGATTTTTGTCATTAAAAGAAAGATCTTATTTCTCTGGTTTGGCTCTGTCATGACCAAAGATGATAAATTTCCCCCAGGGTAGTGGAAAATATGTAATGTGATCTCCAGCAGAGAAACTGGGTGCTTTTTGAGCTTGTTCGTCCTTGTGAAATTTGAATCATTCAGGTCTGGAATCTCATAAATTAAGGAGTCGAATCTGACTTGCTGGAACTGCTCAGCTCCTAGATCAGTCTAAACCCAATTTAGGTAAGAATATCGCTTCCCTGGTCTTTTCCTCGTAAGTAGAAAAGCTGGCAGTTTCTTTGATTCAGTTTAAAGTGATTTAATCTTTTTATGTCAGCACTTCCAATTTTTCTTTCTGAAGAATAGGGAGATCAAAGCTAGCAGTGCAAAGATCTTGCTTTAAGTGATTGAGAGCTGACTAGGTCAGACAGCTTTCCTGAGACTTACAACAAATAAAGAGAAAATGCTTCCTGAGTTGCATCTTAGATACTTACATTACAAATAAAAGTGATGCTGCAAGTGCAATGAAGGTGGGAAGCAGGTACGAAGCAGAAATCACAGCTATCTTATCCTTGCAGAGAAAGTAAGTCTGCTGCTATCATCAGGCCAAGGTACTGCTGAATGTTTCAACAGATGAAGTATGTTGAATATTTCCATGCTGAATATCTCTATGCTGAATAATGATACGGATCACTGAAAGAAATCAAAGCATTTTTCTTCTTCATTAAAGTTTGGTATCCCAGTGAATATTGTTTCATCAGTGCCCTCATGCCTATTGCTCCATGGAAATATATGTTGGGGTAAATTCTGGCTCCTTTCACAATGGCTTTGTAAAAGCCACAACTAGAGACATCTGAGCTGGAGAAATTTATGCGTGTTGTTAGCTGAAATCGTATCAGTGAGGTTCATATCTGCTGTCCCACAAAATACAAACAGAAAGTAAATATAAGCTATATAAACCAATTATTTAGTCAAGAGGTGAGATTTCCATGTGCAACTAATTTATTCCAGCTATAGGACACCATACATGCATATTTTTGCTACCAGCTAGGCTGGTGCAGGCCATGGACAATTTACAGAAATGCCTTGGGATTCAGCTGACTATGAGGTACCCAGCAGGAAAAGAATAGGATCCTCTGACGCGCTGCGTGTAAGGTAAGATCAAACAGGAGTCCTTCTACTCTCATATTGAGGCAATACATGCTAGTTCATAATTAAGTGTACTGTACACAATTCAAAAGAAGTATCAGAAACATTTTTTCCTTTAACTTGTGCTGAGATAGAGAAATTGCAAACTTTACTCTGTATAGCATTTTAACACCACTCTTAATTCCTGATTTGCATACCTCACTATATGCTATGACCAGACCCTGCAAAAGCCTCAACTATTCCCCCAAACTTAAATCTTTTGGAACTTGATTCAACTTTTACAAAATGTGAAAGTTGATGGTGTTTTTTTTCTTTAATTTTATTCAGAGCTGGTTCTTAAGACTTTAATAATTATTGCCGAGAACTCGAGTGAAGGAGCGTGTGACATTTATTCTGAATCAGATAGAATATGCATGTAATGATCTAGCTGAGGAGTTGTAGTCATCCAGTACTTTGTAGCTAATGATAATTGTCTAATAAAAAGAACCTGAAATTGTTTTCTTAGAAGTCTGTTATTATGAATAATTCTGTTAGCAATGTATGAATCCAAAATACGTTGAAGAGTGTCCTCGGTATATGAAATATATAAGAATCAAGATTATGCACAACACTTTGAAGCATTGTTTTGTTGGTGTTTTTTTTTCCCTTCCAAAGCTAACTAAGTGATTTTAAGTGGCACTTGTCAGTTCCCAACTAGTCACTGAAAATGCTTATTGATGACCCAGAGCTGAGATGGTTTATGTGCTGGTCACTGAGCTTCCATTTTAGTAGTCTCTTTGTTACTAATTGCATGGTTTAGATGGTAGTAAAAGTTAATACACAGAATTGTATTATATTTTCAAGATTGTCTTTGCAAGCTGTGCAATTAAAAATAGATTTTCTAGATGTTCAGCAACTGGGTAACAGAGGAATTTAAGTATTTCCAAATATAAAATGTTTTAAAGTAAATTTAAAATAGTATTCACAGAAATATGTTACAAAGTTATGAGTCATTGTATGTATATACTATATAGACTTCTATCTTAAATCTAGTTGTGAATAAAATGCCCCGTCCCTGGAGGTGTTCAAGGCCAGGCTGGATGGGGTTTTGAGCAACCTGCTCTAGTGGGAGGCGCCCCTGTTCATACCATGGTGGGTTGGAACTTGATGATCTTTCAGGTCCCTTCCAATTCTAACCATTCTATGATCCTGTTATTTTCCTGTCAATATAAAATTGCATCTTTTTTTACTTGCTTTCCTCACACTCTGTCTCTTTGATCCAGATCATGCGATTATGGATTGGATTTATTCCCATGTGTATGCTCTGTTTACAATTCCTTTAGATTTAATACGTAAAAAATTTTACATGTTACACAGCGTTTTATCTCGATCTTAAGTTCACCTTCTAAAGAAGTTATGGCTGCAGATAGGAAGACAGGGAGGTGACCTTTGCCTTAAGAAGAAGACGACATTTGATCCAGTCTTTGGGAAAGAACTGACTTCGCAGCTCTTATTAAAAGCTGACTAGAGGCTACAGTTTTATTGTACAAAAAGTTGTAATGGAAAGGAATAAAGGGCAAAAGACCAGTGACATTAAATTTCTCCGAACACTAACAAGCCCTCAATTATTTATTTGCCATTACAGTTCACTGAATTAGCTACCTGAAAACAATAAAACATGGGTTCTCTCAGGCAGATTCTCAACAAGGGTGTTAGAAAAGCAAGGTTGGAGAGGGTAAAGAATGAGAGTTCCATGGTTTTGAACTCACTCAGTGAATTGATTCAGCTTGGATTTTCCCTATCCTCTGCGCACTTCCTCCCTTCTTTGACTTCTGTGCCTCACACCTTCAGGTGAGATTAGCGGGACCACCAAGCTCTGCTACGTGCCTCAACTCAGGGACAGAGGCTGACAGCAGATAGCTGATGTTACTCTGTGCCTGAAAGGTGCATGTCTCTAGAAAGAGCACTCTTTTTAACCACTTTAAGACACAGGCCATGGGAAGAATTAGAACGCTTCTTGCTGTGAGCATTTCTCCCTTATGAATACCTGTGACTGCACATATATAGATGGAGCAGAGAAACTGCCCCAAGTTTTTCAGGAAGGATGAGATTTTGTCTGCACCGAGGTTGCATTTGCTAGGACTTTGCTCAAGATTATTATTCTTTTAATAGGCTTTTATCAATCAATGTTTTCAGTCTTTGGCATTTACCTCATTGCTGTCAAGCTGCAGCTCACTTCATGGTTTTTTGGTACAATGTGTTACACAGGTCTTTAAATACACCACAGCTGAAATAGCCTCAGCATCTGAGGGAACTGTTTCCCTTGACAGCTGCTTTGCCTTTTGCTCACTGTATTTGTTGCCAGATCTTGGATGTGAAAAGCTTCTCCTAAATTGTCTTTGTAGGGAATACTGAAGAGCTGGGACATTTTCTGTGGATCATTACTCTGTTTCACTTCTGCTGAATCACTAGAGCATTTTCTCTAAATAAATTTGCTGCTCTCTGAGTGCTCAAAGACATTGGCATTGTCTTTCGTCTATTCTGCTCAGCACTGGATTGTCAGTACTCACACTTGCTCTTAGTGTCTTCCATTGGAGGGTGCATCCGTAGGTGTCAGGTGAAAAAACACCTTGCTCAGGAAGACCTGAAAGAAAACACTGATGCTTCTGCATTACTTCCAAAAATATATGTGGAGATCTGTTCATTAGAGAATGTTTCCTAGCAGCTGTGTTCACAAGAGCAGCGACTGTTTACAGACATTAGATAATATTCACAGAAAGAAAATTTTGAATCTATTTGAGCCAACATTCAAGATTCAAGGGTGAGAGTCAGAGTTCTTCTCGCTCTATCACTCTCATGTACCTTGCCGATGTGCCTGATCAGATCCAAGCGCTGGGATTTGAACATGCTTCTTCAATAATTGCAGAATGTTATGGAGGGATTTTGGCAATTAATTTTCATTCATTGCTCTACAAATTAGAGCCTTAGTTGATTTCATGGGCTGGGGAAAAATGTCAGTTTGATTACTAGCCTTTTTTCATGTGACTTTGGAAGTGGTGAAAAATGTGCATGTCTCATTGACACAACCAAGAGCCCAAATAGTAAAAGTGTCTCAGAAGTCATGGACAGGCTTTAGGGGTTTTTCAGTGGATCTGAGCAGAGTTGGGAAATCAACTGTAGAATTAATTGCTTCTGTTCACGGTCTGAATCTTTTGAGGCCAGAATAGGTGGGGCTGCAATTACCAGTCTGACTAGTGTCCTCGGGTCAGTCTTTTCCTTCTGAACTGAACAGAACATGTAGAAATGTAAAAAAATGCGGCAGGTGACCCCAGTTGCTGCAGTTTCTGCCCCTTTTGCTGAGCAGCATGTAAAATAGTTATGACACTGATTTAGATCACAGCAATATACAGTGACATAAAAGCAAATATTATGTTTGCATATGGCCCTTTGGCTTTAATGGAGCCCAGAGGGGGTGTAGTGGTCCAGGTCTTAATGATATTATGGCAGTAAGGTCTGAGGGCAAGAGTTGTCTCAAAAGGACAACACCTGCTGAGAAGAACCACTAAACTAGGTGTAAAATAGAGAAATGCCTGAAAATGGTGATGAATGAAGAATGAATGGTGGAACATGAAGAAGCCAAAGACCTGTTCTTTCATGCAGTTTCTTCCAGCAGAAAGCAGCTATGTTAGGTGGCAGCATAGCAGGGTATAACAGTGCTTTTTCCCTATTATTTGGTTTGGGTAAAAGAACAATCCTTACATGGTCTTTCCATATATTGTAATATGTTATTTTTTAGGGGCATCTGGTCTGCAATTATTGAAATTCATCTACTGAAAAGAATTGTCAGTTATCTTTCACAAAGAGTAACAAATATTCTTTCATAAGAAATCAGTAATATACAAGTCATTCTTGTGGGTTTCTGTTTGTTTGATGTTCCCCCTTCCTTTTTTTTCTTTCTCTTTTTTTCTCATTTTTATTTGTTGTCTCCCACCCCGCCCTGGGTTGGAGTCTGCTTTGTTTTATTTAGGGTTCATTGGTTTGGGGGGGGGGGTGGTTTGGTTTTGGTTGGTTTGTGTGGTTTTTTTTTTCATGTGGGAAAGTAGAAGATCAGGAGCAGAAGTGGATGAAGAAATAATTTTTGGCCATTAAGTTTTTCAAACAAACTAGAAGGTATTTTAAAACCATGTTAAGGCTCTATTTTTATTTTTTTTTTCAGTCTAACAAATTAAAATGACTCTGAAAATGAGTCCTTAGGTGCCTTTGAAAATTCTGTACTTTTTTACCCTACAAATTTGACCAAAGAAACATAAACACCTATTTTGGTAATAGATATATTCATGATTGCGGCAGTCCACTTACTTATCTGTGTAGAGATTTGGTGTGTTTTTACCTTATAAGTGCAGGTAAGTTACTTACTAAATTGAAATAGAACTTCATTTTCTGCAAACTTATTATATTCAATTTTCTTACCAAAACACAATAAAACAAAATATATGAAATATTATGCAGTAGGTAAAAGGAAATATATTTCTTGTCAGATATGAATAACAGATTAGAACAATCTTTAATTCACTTTTATCTTGCTTTGATCTGAAACCAAGCTATGAGCAGCCAGAAACATTAAAGACTGAGAGAAAATAAGGATGACTCAATTTCTCGATTCACATTGAATTGATTTTGCGAAGAAAGGACTATGACCTGTTTGTTAAGATGGCATTGTGTGGACCCTTTAAAATGTTTTGAATTTATTTCTCAAAAGGTACATCTGTGTATCAAAAGAATCTATCAATGTGTCAGTAATTCAGCATTAGGCATGAAACTAAAATTTTTTCTGGTGTTCATCACTATCTTTAAGTTTTTCCTTCTACACAGCAGTTGGCTTAAATCTGCCTTCCCAGACTTAGGTGCATATCATGGTGAAGGAAATAGAATTTAAATTGAAGTATGCAAATGGAAAAGAAATCCCTCTGATATATCATAAAAAATATGACATTTGATTAGAAATGGGAACTTGAAATAATATTTATATACTAAGATGACCATTGTCAATGGCAAGGCTGATACAGTAATTTGTAGACATAGAAAAAAGAAGAAAAGGTTTCATTTTATATCATTCTGTTCCAAGATGTTTTTGTGTGCACCAAAAATAGCTCTTAAAAATGTATTTGAAAGCTATGAGAAGAAAGGGCTCTGCTCTTCCCCATCTCAAATTTAGACAGTGGCAGGAGGATTGTGCTGATGCAGCAGAAAAGGCTTTGGTCCCGTCAGGTTTTATTGCCCTGGGGATGCTTCCAGCTCACCACTGGCAGGCCAGACTGGACAAACTGCCAGTGCTAGTTTTCTAGGTTCTGCCTACGTTTTGATCACAACATAATGTTTTCTACAGTAGACTCTATAGATGCTTATACTGTAAGTACTCTTGCTCATCAGGAAGCTAATTAACACAGTCTTGTCTTGCTAAATTGATGTTTCAGTCTTTAAGTTGTTCCTCTGAGGTGTCTGGGAGCAGCATTGGTTTGGGTAGTTTGGAGTTAGAGGCATCCAGAGTGTCATCCTGTGTTTGTATTTTGGATCTTAGCTTTGCAACTTTTCTTTTTAAAGATAAAGGTGAACCTTTAAAAGGCAGTAGCAGGGGTGTTTGGGGAATAATATGAATTTGCTGCTTGCTGTCCTGGGCAAGTGTAGCAGCACTGCTTCTCATATATAATCAAGTATTGTGGGCGTTCATTATGCAAGCTCTAAGTGTTAATGATGACAGCTAGTGGAGGTTTGCTTTTCCTTTAAGCTTAGAAACTTAAGTTTCTTGAAGCTGATAGTGGCTAATTTTATGTATTTGCACCATAACGCAAGACAAGTAGCTACGTACAATATGCATTTTTTCTTAGGTTATAGGAGAGTTCAATTGATAATCACAACTTGGCTCTATGACACCAATGTCTAATTAAAATGTGTTCTTAAAAGGAGCTGTAGTAATGCATATATTTGTACTTAGTTTCTTAAGTCCAAACATTGTTTTGTCTGCAAAAGATACAGACATATTAATTTAAGCAATGCAAATAACCTTACACTAATTTGGATCACTTAGCAGCATGGAAGCTGAAGGTTTACATTTCAAATTATTGCCATAATAAAGACAGTCTCAGTCTTTTTGTATCAAGTCACTTTGGTTGGACGTGATGGAAAAGAAAATAATGAGAAAAGTATTCTGTTTAGGGCTTGGTAAAACTGTGCATGATTTCTCATAACACTAGAGGGAGTAAGAAGTTAAAGTTCTTGAAAGAGCAGCTGCTTCCTTGGAGGTGGCATCCTCTGAGAGTAAGTTTGCCATACCAGGCAGGTGATTAAAGCAAAGGCTAATACACCATTAAAAAAAAAAAAAATCCCAAACCTGAAGTCAAAGTGATCCCTTATCTGCTTTTTGTTCATTTGTTTGTTCTTTTTCCTTCCATCCACTCCCCCCTGGCCACCTCCCACTGAAATACTACCAGCATTCTTTGATTCCCCCCATTTTGTTTATTTTTTTGAGGTGATACTTTTGTTTTCATATCTCTGAATGCTGTGTGTGTTCATCTAGGCTAATGCTAAAGGACTGGCTGTGATGGAAACCAAAGTCCTTGTTTCTCCTCATCAGAGACCCCTTTAGGCAAATGTTAATCTGCCAAGATCATGTGCATTCCAAGGAGGATTTGCAAGTGAACTAGTTGTTTTCCATGAACAATATTTCCTGACCTAAATCTTTCTGCGCTAAGAAAAAAAAGAAAAAAATAATGTTATGCACTAAGAGGCTATTAGAGATGAGAGAATTTTTTCTAGTGTTTCCCTTGCCCGCTCATATTAATATTAACTATTTCTAGGATATGATAATAAATTCTGGTGAGCATAGCATTTCATTGTAATTATTCACAGAACTGACCCTGTGCCTATAAACAGATGTCTTACCTAAGTGGATTAGTCCACTTGCATGTTCTTTTAAATAACAATCTGTGGTTGCCTTGGAAAGTCAAAGACACTTGGGGAAATATTCTCATCTCAGTGTGTTGGATATTGCTCGCCGACTCCTGCTGGGATTTGTGAACAACATTGACAGTACAATGCGTTGTAAATGCAACGCTACTGTACTGAAAAAGGCTGTTTCTCACGTGGCACCACAAGCATCATGACAGTAAATTTAAGTGGTCTCCTTCCTGTTTTCCTCTGTTTTCCTAGAAATTCTAAAGCACCGGTTTGGATAAATGAAGAGGTTAGAGCCACTCCTAAGGCCGGTGGGGGAGCTGGGGACAGGCAGGTGGCTGCAGCCCTTGCCACAGGAATACCATTAGAGGCAGAGTGTGTGTAGCAGGTGGTACCCAGTGCAGGGAGCTGGACTTCTGTCTCTCCCAGTTTGCCGAGAGACACTTTATTTCGACCTTACGGCACTGGCAGCAGGAGGCAGGACAAATCCACATATGTGGTTGCTTCTTCTAAGGGAGAAATGGGAAAAAACTCTCTGCTTGCTTTTGTCCCTCATTGATTCATTTACATAGGAGCATCCACATCAGGATTCCTGTGTTGAGTGTAGTGGTCCTGCTCTTGCAATGCTGCTGCTGAACATATAGCAGCAGTGCCAGTTGTCACCTACAGGACGCATGGTAGCATGAAAACCAGTGTGCAGTGAGATGTGGAGCTCTCTCTAATAGTTCCTTTTGCATATAAACAGTATATTTTTCTTCAATACTTGCGCAGTCATTGCAGCTCTGTAATGGCCTTGAAATTAAATTCTCCCTTAAAAATTAAAAAAAAAAACAAAACACACCACTTTGCACAAGCTTGAGTTTATGTCTTGACTATATTTGTTGATATCTTTGTTACACATCAGCTTTCTTTGCTGCTGTTTTTGCAGTAAGCAAAAATAAGCCAATTTACATCAGTTGGTGATTGGCCTCGATTGCCTAAGGTTTCAGTTACCTCTCCAATTTCTCAGTAGCTGTCGGTAAGGAGGTTCTGTGACTTCAGTAAGTCCACTGAAACTAAGAAATTTCTCTCATTTCCACTGATGTGAGCATGAAGACAGGCACATAGTTTTTATTTGAATTGCACATAAGGTTGATCTTTCAGTCCTGTTCATAAATTCTTCAATTTTTTATAAGCTAAACTCCCCTGGTAGCTATTGTCTCTAAATTATCTACATTTTGCTGATATTTCCAATATTTTTCCGCTAGTTCTAAGAACAGGTAATATGACAACATGATCCCAAAAGAGAAGATGCTCTCTCACTTACTTGCGGCATACTTACCCGACTTAGATATATTTCCTCAGATAATAACAAGGAGACTGCTAGCAAGTCTCTGTCCTCTGAATTTAATGTAGCCCACCCCATGACATGGAGAATGTCGTGATGTGATGTGCTGAGTCAGGTCCAGGCAGATGCTCAGTGACTCCTGCTGCAGAGGGAGAGCCTCTGCAGTGATGGGATCAACCCTGCAAACAGAGCTCCTCCCTTGAGCTGGCAATTTTCTCTGCAGGACTCTTCCTTGGCCTGATGCATGCACTTCCACTGGACATCCTTTAGCACTTTCCCCAAAGAGCCCTTTAAATATTTATTTCTAAGTATCCTTATTTGCGAAAACAGAACTTTATTCCCAGGTCAGGCCCGAGGAATACGAGAGAGGCCTCAGGAAAGCTTTTGAAGCTTGACTCGAGGCTTGAAGTGTTCTTGAAGTTTAGGTGTTTGAAAAGGTAAGGCCAGAAGCACTACTGCTATTATATAGTGAAAGTTTTATAGTGAAGCATATTCCTCCTCAGTGTAGTCTAACAGTACAATGCTGCTCTTAAAGATTAGATCAGTCACTACAGATCGCAGTGTGGGAAAATCCCCTTCTTGAAGACAACACTGAAAGAGATATTTGATTATCATAATTATACAACAGGAGAGTCCAATACATGCTAGAAATTTAACATGTTCTTAAAATGTTTCCCCAAATAAGAAGGACTTAAAGTTCATGTTTGGATGGATTCCTAGCTGGATCCAAGAGTCTGGAGACATTTACTCCAATGCTTTGTCCCCTTCTGAAGTCCAACTCTCTCCAGTTATGCCACTGTTGTCACAAGTTCACATGCTATGGGCTTTTTAAAGACTGTTCTGGCCTTTGGGCTAAGCCCTTGCCTATTTGTGGAGTCAGAGCAGAGCAGATCGTAAGAAAAGGAAGCCGTCTGTGTGTCCAGCGCAGAGGAGTGGAGGGTCAGCCATGCTGTTGGGTAAGCTCTCAACCATTAATTACCTTCTGTGTTCAAAGTACAAGCTTCACATTGACTCTGAATGTGTCTAACTTTTCTGCTGGTTTATTTCTTTAGCACTTTTTGTATAACTTTCTTTTCTTCTCTGCCTTCTTTCACAGTCTTAATGCAGCAAAAATGATAAGAAATTTCATTTACAAGATTTTTTGTTTCTTTTCTGTTTTCTGAGACTTTCTGGGATTCCAACTGTTCTAGGACAGCAGCCTCTATAAATACTTGTATACAGAACCTTTTTCTATAACCCAGTACTCACCTTCCCTGCTGTTTTCCAAATGAAGTGATTGAAACCATTGGACAAGAAGCCTTAGATGAAATAGGTCTCAATATTTATAAATTATCCAGAGTAATAATGAAACTCCCTACTTGAATGTACTTACAGACTTTCATTCTTTTTTCAGAGCCAGAGAATACATTTTCTTTATGCATTTTCATTATAATTTTAATTAAATATTTTTTTTCAGAAGTGCAGGGCTTTTTTAATTATCTATTTCTCATAGAGGGAAAAAGAAGCACATTTTACTTTCAGATGTTCTGATTAAAAAAGAAAAATAGAAGAGTTTTCAAATATCCTGATATGAACTCATAGCAGTTGCTAACTCTGGAGTAATTCCACATTTACATAATGTTGAAGATAGGACAGATCTGAAAATAACAGTTGTGAGAGGGAAGAATTTCTGTTTATTGAAAATCATGGAAATTGGGAAAGTTGACATGGTCACATGCCCTTCATTTATTGCTTCCCTGCTTGTGAAAAGGAGCCATAGAAGCAATAAGTGAGGTGGATCTATTGGGTCAATTACGTCTGGTTTTGTGTAATCCTTTTATATACTTACACTTACAGAGCAATGATTAAGTGAACATGATGTCTTAAAAATGGGTAATGTTTTAGCTCATCATATTGACAGTCCAGATATGCTGCTGTTTTGATAATTACGCAAGTATTGTCAAAGGCTTTCAGAAACAGGAATTTTTTTCATGGAAAAATTCAGCCTTCACAGTCTCCACTTGTATAAAAGCTGCAGGTGTTTAGCACTTATTAAAATCAGACAATTCAGCTGTGATCGAAAAAGTACATGCTCAGCCTTTTTATCTCTATCTGGTATTGAATAAAGTTTTGCCACAGACTTCAAAGATCCAGCCCAGTGCCCTTTCTTTTGAGTTATTGCAAGAGAAAGGAATAGCTCTTGATCTCTTTTATACATATGTAGGTAGATATATAGGTTGGATTAGTTTAGTTCTGCGTGAATGTTTGACATGAGAAAAGCTTCCTTCCTCTAGCAGTTGTCTATGACAAGCTGGGAAATGGGTAGCATCCCTGGAGAGGAGCACTGCTTCTCACTTGAAATGCAGAGCCCTTTCTGCTCAGCCCATCTCATGGAAATAAACATGGTACTCAAGTGAGCCGGTCCCAGGATAACATGTGCCACGGTGTTGAAGCTGTTCACAAAGCGTCAGAGAGTGACTTTTCCCTGTGCAATGCCAAACATTTTAATCATGGAGCAGCCTTGGTTTTCAGATGCTGTGCCATCCATCACCGCAGATTTGCACTATTTGACATAGAAATAGTCAAGCTTTGGCTTTATTTGCCTCATAATTCGGGTGCCTTAGACTATGTTTCTAACACCAAGCTCTGCCGGCACATCCAATTTGACTGAAGATGTGAAGCCCAGGTTGAATGAGGATGTGAAGCTCCACTTGAGACGTTCAAGGTCCCAAGTGCAGATGCACGTACCCCACTGAAAAGCCGCTGATATTGATGTAGCTTCTGCAAGGTGGGGGTGAGGTATTTCAGCTGAACAGAGGATAGCTTTGCCACCACAGCTGGACCTCTGGGCAAATTAGGTGTAGTTGCTGTGTTTATAGCTATGAAGTCTTCCAAGTGTAGACAGGGATACATTACACGTTTTTTTTGCTGTTGTATAATAGCCCATTATTTACCTAGTGCCAGCAAAACCCCTCAAAATTGCTAGTAATGTATATTATATTTTATATTTTCTCTTTCTCATGATGGTACACTATACAATGGGAATGTTGATAAATATTCTGTAAACAATATGTACCATTTCCCTTGACATTAAAAGGCAAATAGCAATTTTTCCTGAACTGTTTTTGTTATCAAAGAAGGCACAGTCTGAAGATGTGTTTTCACTAAAGTAGAAGTTTCAGTTATAGCAGTATCATTAGGGTTTTTTTCCCCACTTCTGTTAAAGGTGGTTGACAATACCTTTGATCTGTTAATGTTCATCACAAAATTCCTCAGGTTTGTATGACATAACATGTAAGCCAGAGTGAAAAGCTTAAAAATTTGAGTTTTCTTTAATGACTGTGAATGACAATGACAACCCAGAGTGTCAGGATTTTTTTGACTAATTTAATGCGTAACTTTAAAACCCAGTTCTCTCATAAAAGAAGAGATGTCTGGAACCATAAGTTTATAGTTGTTTGAAGGTAAAAGTTTGTCTTGCTTTTAACAGATTAGCAGCCTGGCTGTGACTGAAAAAGAATGTATTTTATAAATTTGCAGAGAGGAAGTGTTACAGTATTGACGGTTGCAGACAGCTTAAAGTCTCATCATTTCTCTTAGACTGTGACTTTATGCCTATTTTTGCCATAGTTTGTAGTGGACAGACTTCCATTAGACAGTGGAACCATGTAATCAGTTTTATTTTAGTAGTTTAGTAAATAAAATGAGAGCTCCCAATGGCTTCGCCTCTCCTCTCTCCAGTTATTCTAGTGAGAGTACGATCAGTTACACTGAAGGTGTGTGAGTAACTAAAGGGGAAATGGTATCAGACTCAGCCCCCAGTGTACCAGGGGAGACCTGAAACACTTCTCTCCTTAGTTGACTAGTAGCAATGCATATACATCTGCTAAAATTAAATGTGGGGTTTATTGAATCTAAATTGAGCACCAAGTACATGCTTATGGGCCAACTTACTGCCTACAGACCATAACCAGAAAAGACTTTTTAGTCAGGTTGGAGTGCTGAATTTAGAGCCCCTAGCTGATGCTGATGACAAGTGTCACATTCCAAAGACATTAAATACATCTCAGGATTTCAGTCAATGTTAGAAAGGGTGCAGTGCTGGGGAGTGCCCAGGTTAGAAGGCCAGCTGACTTGCCCTCCCTCTGTAAGCTTTCTCTGGTTTATAACTATTGCTCTTATGGATTTGCATGGTTAATGTTTTCGGTGCATTTAGACACCAAGATGTAGGTGGTATGAATAACTCAGGTCTACATAGAAGAGGTGAAAATTAATTTTCCCTTGTTTACTTTTGCTTGCCTGTGCTTAAAGTTCTGGAGGTTAAAAAAAATATTTAACTTTTAAAAGAGATTATCTATCGAGTTTGTAAAGACACATTAACCCCCTCAGTTAATTCATTTGCAATAATTATGGATGGCATTACACTTTGTGGCTCCACATGTGAATTAGATGGACAAAGGACGTGAGCTGTTCATTTACTTTCATGACACTCATTTCCTACAATGGTCATCCTTACATCTGGACATGGCTTGGAAGAAAAGATCTTCCTGAGATTAGTAGTGTTTTGATGCATTTCTTTGACTTTTTGGAGATATTCAGATGACTATTGGCCTCCAACTAAAATATTCTGAGTACCTTTGTAGTCCATCTATGCACCTACCTCTTTGCTCCAAATATATAGATCTTAGGTTATGAACTGCACCAAAGTTACTCACTCAAAGTGTATGGTGTGGATATCCCCCATTATTTTTCATTTTGCAACAGCGTGGTCTGTGTGAGACCGTTTAGCTCTATTAGTGTTTGAGGGTTTTTGCTACATCTATAAGATTTTTGTCAATAATATGATACAGAAAATATTCAAGGAACAGCTAAGTGGACAGCACTGCAACACATAACACAGAAAACAGATCTCAGAGATGACTAAATTAACAATTTTATTTTTAAAAGAGTTTTGGTGCTTTGTTTTTTTTGTTTGTTTTTGGGTGTTTTTTTTTTTTACTGTTATCATAAAAAAGAAACCTTAGAAGTGTAATTCTACCTTTTATAGTTTTATTGTTCACAATTTCAAGACAGAATAATTGAAATACCAAGGGAGGAATTGAAGAAAGGTGTAGTGGGAGCTTGAAAAAGTTTTTTGGGGTGAGCCATTACATAGAAGAAAAATTGCAATTTAAAAGGTTATCTCTTTGTACATATTATGTTGCATTATAGAAGTTTGTATATAGAATTGTATATGGGACAAAAAACCCCTTTTGAAATAATGAAAATGAAAATATCTTAGCACATCAAATGGAAAACACAGGATGATACAAAAAAAAACGTTCAATAACATGAAGATACATGCAAGGTATAAAATTGCTATGCTTGTCAAAGAGTTTTTCATGTATCTTGCTTCCATGATGGAACATGCTCACTAAGAATAGGACAATTTACGGTTCTCTTTGAAAAGCACCAATACTGACAGGCATAGAGGCACTCTCTCATGTCATTTTCAAGAAGGTAATTGCTGTTCTGTATGACCAAAGCATTTTGAAAGAGACAGCAATCAGGGCGATTCCATGAAGCCTGCTGCTGCATGAGTCCTTCCTAGATTAAGTTTGATAACGTTGGCTGTCTGTCCTCCAGTGTGTGAGTTAGACATGAGCAGGGAAGACGCTCAGGGCCTGCCTTTTGCTGGGGAGCTTCTTTGGTTCCAGCACAGTCCAGCTCTGCATGTGTCTGCCTCCTACGTTCAAATTGGTTTTATGGTTACAAAGCCAAACACTGAGGAATTAGAGGGTCCCTTCATGACAGCAATTTAGCACTCGTGTGTGTGAGTTAGGCTAACTGAGATCAAACCTCAATAAGGTAAATTTTGGAAGCACAGTTCAGGTCTAATGCCTTAAAGCTCTTTTGTCTTATAGTAGCTTTGTGTTTAATTGATTAGCTGCCTGACCTAGGCAGGGATCTCATAAAATAATTACTAAGGGATTGTGTCATGAAATATTTGGAAAGACAGTTCCTACTATAACAAGAGATTTAGCTTGTGATAAAATTACTGATTTGTGCATAGCAGTAAGAGGACTCAATGTGTCAGTAAGAATCACAGCTGCTAAATTCTCTATAATCCTCTGATTGTTAAGGGTGCATCCCTGGTGATAGGAGATGGAAGGTTTGGGAGGGGGAAGCCTTTCATGTGTGCAAGAAAGATAGAAAACTTCGAAACATGGCCTATGAAGATGAGACTTGTACGCCTGAGTTTTAAAGAATGTCTGTTAAATGCCTTCTTGGTTACATTTTCACTGCTCTAGGTTCACTTTGTTTTGACATGTAATTCTCCCTATCCCCTTTTGTCTATTCTTGTTCTTCTGCATTTATATTTCAGGATCTAATCTGGGTTGGAAAAGACCTCAGGACATCTCTAGCCCAATCTCCTGATCAAAGCAGAGCCAGCTGGGTCAAGCCAGGTTACTTAAGACTTTTTTGACAGGACTTGAAAACCTCCAGGGATAGAGGCTGAACAGCCTCTCTGGGCAACTCATTTTAATACCTGAGTGTCCTAATGGTGGAAAAACTTTTCCTTATATGCAGTCTGAGCCTCTCTTATTTAAATTTATGCCTGATGGATCTCTTCCTTACAGTTTGCCTTGCCATCAAGAAGCTGGCTTTGTTTCCTGGATGACCTCCCTGCAGATCCCGGGCGATTGCTACTCACTGAAGCTATCTCTTCCCCACAATGAGCATGCCCTTGTCCCTCATCCTCTCCTGAAATAGCAAGTGCTCCAGATCCCAACCACCTTGGTGGCTCTCCCCTGACCACCCTCCAGTTTATCAGTGCCTTTCTTGTACAGAGTGAAGGCACTAAAACTGGATGCAGTATCTAGATGTGGACTAATAAGAGGTATAAACTCTTCTTGTGATCTCCTGGTGATGCTGCTGTTCATACAGCCCGGATGCTGTTGACCATCTTTAATGACAGGGTATGCTGCCGGCTCTCTTGCAGCTTGCTGTCTGCCACAAAACCCAGGGACTTTTCCCTCACAAGGGCATTTGTCCCTGTTGAATTGCATGGTGTTGCGGTTGGCCCATTCCTCCAGCCTCTCTGGGTCCCTCTTAATGGCAGCTCTGTCCTTGAATGTTTTAGCTGGTCCCTCCAATTCGGTGTCATCTAGGAACCCGATGAAAGGGCACTCTGTTGCCTCCTCCAGGTCATTAACAAAGATGTGAAACAGAACAAGTCCCAGGATAAATTCTTGTTGTGCTCCACTTGTTACAGGCCTTCAGGCAGCATATGATCCATTAACCACAGCCCTCCAAGCTTGGTCATCCAAACAATTTTTTACCCAATACTTGTTCACCCATCCAGACCATAAGATACTAGCTTGGATAAAAGACTACTGTGCGAGAATATTGTGTGTGTTTAATTTTGCTAAAGTCAGGATAAATGACATCCATTGTTCTTTCCTCCTCCACAACTTCAGTCATTTTATCATAGGAGGCAACCAGGCTGGTCAGGTGTCATTCACACTTGGTAAATCCATACTGACTGTTCTGAGTCACCTTCTTATTTGTGTGCACATAAATGTGTCCCCTAAAGATAAAAGATAAACTGGCCCTTTAGAAACTAAGGCTGGCCTTTCACAGGGTCATTGAAACTGGATGGCATTTGTGTTCCTTCAAAAGGCAAGATATTGCATGTTTCAAGTCAGCAGGAGTTTTAGCAATTATTTCAATGAAAACAAGTCAGACCCATAAACTAGAAATGAGTTGGTTTGTTAATAACAAACCTTTTCTGAGTTAAACATAGTTTAAGAAAAGATTTTTTGATTGATTGGATTTTTTTAGACAGACACCATAGGCCAAACAATAATAAAGATGCTGCTTCACCCAGCTACTCCTTGAATTGAAGTTCTTACAAAATGGGAATGCATTAAGAACTAATCATAAAGAACAGTAGGAATACATTTTTTTACCATAGCTGCATCTGCCTTAAATGCAAATTAAATTAAAATTAAGGCTATAGCTTTGTCTTGAAAGTCAGTCTAGGGGAGTTCGAACTCAATAGAACTCAGTAGTTAGAAGACGGTTCAAGGGTCAAAACTGGCCTGCCCTTTAAGGTATCTTCAGCAGAGGTATTGAAAGTATTGTATACTTTTAGTTTTTCTGTCTTTTTTGTTTAATTGAAATTTTCAGTTCTTAAATAATTAATTTAAGGCTGTGTATCCCAATGTAAAAGAAAAAGACAGTGAATCACACCAGAAAGGTAAATAACTGTTTTATCTTATTGACTGATACAGTAATCCTTCCCTTTTGTTGAGTATTTTCTTTTATCCCCGTTGCCTATATTTGATTCTCATGTGTTATTTCAAGTTAGATTTAAACTGTATGTTAACAGAATTCCTAAAAAGGGGGTGCTTTTTTCACTACACAACTAAGGAGCTTTGTGCAATCTTTAGTGCTCAGAAAATAATACCACCTATATTTTATACATGCTGTCATGTTCCACAACTGGCACAGCTTTAAATCCCTTGACCAAAAGGATGTTCGTTGCCAAGAGTAGAGCCTGTGCTCCCCATGACCACACGCATCAGAGACATTTGATATGGATCTCTACCTGCCTCTTGACTATGTACTAATCTGGTGATATTGAAGAATTTGACATCTTTCCTTACTCTTGCTCAGATTCATCTGATCTAATTTGACATACTTGGCTGCAAAACTTGAGTTAGAAGCATGGTCACCTTGGAGTGGCTTGCAATCAGTACAAAGAGATAAGCACATTCCAGGAATGATTCAGCCCCTCTCTCTTTATCTGTCTGTTGCTAATACAGGGAATTTTGGGTAGTTAGGCTCCTATATAGGTGCCTCACTGAAATAAACATCTTTGTCCATGTTTTCATTCAATCTTGGGCCAACTTTGTTGCAAACAGAGAATTACAAATTATTTCAACAATTTTCAGTACTTTGAAAAATTTAGGATTTTTTTTCACCCTATTTTAGTATGTTCTTGCAAAAATGAAGGAGGAAAAAAAAGAGAAGAAGAGATATTTTGATGAGCAAAAAAATTCATTGAGGAGATTTTAAATTTTTTTTGTTGTTTTTAATTACTTTCTAACTGGAAGTCATTATATGCTCAAAAAGCTCAAAAATATGCAAAACCAGGAGCTATTGCATGATAATGACTGGCCAGAAGGTAATATCAGGAGCCCTCAAGATACCAGTTCAATACCCTAGACTCAGCATATCCCCTTGTCTTCCTATTGCTTTGCTCTGGGCTTCAGAACTGAGTGGAAACATAGATAATTCAGGGTAAATTGAGTTTAAGGTATAGTTTGGTTCTGCAGACAGCCAGACTTATTCAGTGATGGACCTTTTTTGGAAGTATTCTATATTCTCTATATTCTACTACTATATTTCTAGTTATATGGCCATGGTAACGGAGGAGCGAGTAACAGCTGGGAGGGAGTCAGATGTTTCTATAATAGACTATTGAGTACAGCTGGAGGGAAAAGCTTCAAGAGAGAACCTGCACAAGAAGAAAGATGTCTTTAATAGCCTTTTCTGGACAAGTGAAAAAGACGGGATTTATATGCAGAAGTTTTGTTAAGTGTATTTGGTTTAATGGATAAAGCTATACTTGCAAAGGCTTTAGGTGAGGTGCAAATCTCTGGGACAGACAAACTGGTCTATGTCAGGTCCTCTTACCTTTTTAATTGTATGCTCAGGGTATCGTAGAAGTGCAAAGCCAGTGTAAAATGCAGACTGTTACTTGGGGTTTTCAGAGTAATTATAGCCAGGGAAAGTCTACTCAGATGTGGGAATAAGGGATGGAGGAGATCTAATGTAAAAGAATATCCAGGCTTCAACTCATTATCACCCCACATTCAGCAATTTGTGAGGTACAGAAACACTGTTGTTCTCAGAGTACTGATGATAACATACATTAAAGTCTAGAGGTATTAGGCTGTTTGTGGTAAATCCCACAATGAATCTGCAGAAAAGCATAAGGAGAATTTGTGAGGCTCTGAGCTTTCACTCTAAGATGCTGCATCTCTTTACTCAGCTTCCTAGCAGTGAATTCTTCCCAGACAAATGCAAGCTGTGTTTTCTCTAATTTGATTCCATTGCTTTTTCCTCTCCAACTCTCCACGTGACTTGACCAGCTGAGCTCCCAAAATCAGAAGTAAATTGATGAACTTTCAAAAAAGCAAGAGCATGTTGTATGCTATATACAGTATACCTTCGTGGAACTGTTATACCAAATGCAGAAAATAGTCTTGTTTTTACTTTTGTTAGTTGAAGATATAATGTAAATTGTGATATTTATATATAGTGATATTTTGTTGCCACATAAAGACAAAATAGTACTGTCTTTATAGTACAGTACAAGATCTGCTGCTGCCCTATGCTTTGACAGAACACAAGCTAACCCAACATCTTATGTGCTATTTCTCTATTTGCTGCTGCACAGCTCTGAATTACTTGGACAAAAAAAACAAACAAAAAAAGCATTGAGTCCCTGCAGAATTCCGCAATCCTCCTTGCATAAACCCAAGGAATTATCAGAATTTGCAAGAGTGCAAATATGCTTGATGACTGGCCCTTTCAGCAGTAGTATCTTCCTAACAGAAATTTTGTGTTATCCCCTAGTGGAAAACCACAAGAGATGCTTCAAATGGCTGTCTGCTAGCGCATGTAGGGTAGTTAATCACAAAAATATTTGCAGTTGTAACATGCTAGCGGTTACTACTGGACATCATTAGTCCTTTAGACCAGAACCCAAAAAATAAACCTGAAAAATCTAAATTTTAGCAAATTCTGTGGAACTACTTGAAAGCATAATATTTCTCATAAAGTGTACCACTGGTCTCTAGGCTGCATACCCACAATGTGATAAAGTCCCTTGGTTTAAACTGAAGTAGTTCAGCTTATCTTTAGTTGTGGTAATTTTTTCACTCAGCTAATCATCCTTCCTCTGGGCTAATTTTCTAACATTGCTCTTTATTTGCTCTCTACAGCTGTACTTAGGAAAGGAAGAGACGCTAACACATAGTCGTATTTTTCCCATTTATTCCTTTAAATGAAGTTAAAGAAACTCTCAATGTTAAGGAGCGAAAAATCTCAGGAAGTGTTTTCATTAAAACTCTGCTGGCAGTAACAACTGTGCCTCTGGCATTGAAGGTTGCCTGTGTCTTGCTCAGTTCTCAGTTGCTCTAATAGACTGTGTAATTTCTTCCTGTTGAAGTGATTCAACGAGAGGAAGAAACTCTATTTCATTTGTTATTTTCTTATATTTTAAAAATGATTATTTTTTAGTGTTAATACTCTTAAGGCCTTATCATAATTTTGCTGGTGTATTTAAAAACTTCGGAAATACTAAAGCAAGGAAAGAGATGCTACAGAGATAAGGTTTTACTTGTAAAATCATTCTATACTTGCCTTCTATACTTTGGCATCAACAGAAGAATTTCTGCTCCTTTGGTACCTCTGACTTGGAGGGATGCACCAACTAACAGAATGGCCGACTCGTTTTTGCCTATGCATCTAGTTCTGAAAATACCACCTGAAAGTCCATCATGGAAAAGACAAGAAGGAACCATTCCAAGATTCCAGTGACATCAGGTTGAACCACAAAGTTGTAAGGTAAATATAGACTAAGATCCTATTTCTCCTGCTAGCTGTTCTCACAAATACATAAATTGGTAAACTTTCAGCTAGATTTCTTATCAGTTTAGGTATTTTCATACGTTCTCAAGAGACCTTATAGATACTAAGAGGAGAAGTCTTCTTTATTTCAGTCTAATGGCAACTACTCCAAATAATGAGAGCCTTCCTCTTCTCTTAAGCCATATGTTTAGTACCTTATTATGTTGCATACAATTTTATTCTTCAACTGGCAAGTTTTACTGCATTAGTTTGTCTGCAAGACCTATGAATAATTCTTAGGCATTGAAACATTTTCCTCTCCAGATTTTCTGTTTGTTAGTGTAAAACACCTTACTTAAGGTGGTTAATAATTCGGTTTAGTAGGTTAACTCTTTGTATATGCAAGAGCCATTGGCAAATAATTCCGGATATTTAAGAACACTCTATGGAAATGTTAGCACATTCAGATTGCTGTGATTCACAAAAATAGGTTGGTTTTAATCAGATCCATAAAGCACTACTGTTGTGATAAATGATATGCTAAGGGAAACTGCCACTGTAACTGCAGTTTTTCTGTATGCAGTCGGGTGCTCGCTATTCCTTACATTTATGAATTTTGTAGTCAACAACAGAACAGAAATTCTGTAGTGTGTGGTGGCTTTCTACAGGTTTTTTATCCTGAAAGTGCGTTTTGTGCTGCAACATCAGCATTGGGCACAAGGTAAATGGAAATCTTTCATCTTGGACACACAGACAAACAAGGTATTGTCTTGTCTCATTTGCCAAAGAAACTGAGAAGAAGTGAAGACTCAGACAGGAAGGAGGAGACCCAAGGAAAGCTTGTGAGTGCACAGCAGTTTGATTCCTAAGGCAGCACTTTTTGAGTGATTTATGTGGGTATCTTTAATTTGGGAAAGCTTAAAGCAGAATGAAGTCAGAATACAAAGTGTTTTCAGAACGTAAAAAAGGGAAAGTGTGAGAAGGCTGCTTCTGTTTGCTTCTCACTCCTGACGCATTTCATGAGCTGGAGTTCAGCTTATCTTTAGTTGTGGTAATTTTTTCACTCAGCTAATCATCCTTCCTCTGGGCTAATTTTCTAACATTGCTCTTTATTTGCTCTCTACAGCTGTACTTAGGAAAGGAAGAGACGCTAACACATAGTCGTATTTTTCCCATTTATTCCTTTAAATGAAGTTAAAGAAACTCTCAATGTTAAGGAGCGAAAAATCTCAGGAAGTGTTTTCATTAAAACTCTGCTGGCAGTAACAACTGTGCCTCTGGCATTGAAGGTTGCCTGTGTCTTGCTCAGTTCTCAGTTGCTCTAATAGACTGTGTAATTTCTTCCTGTTGAAGTGATTCAACGAGAGGAAGAAACTCTATTTCATTTGTTATTTTCTTATATTTTAAAAATGATTATTTTTTAGTGTTAATACTCTTAAGGCCTTATCATAATTTTGCTGGTGTATTTAAAAACTTCGGAAATACTAAAGCAAGGAAAGAGATGCTACAGAGATAAGGTTTTACTTGTAAAATCATTCTATACTTGCCTTCTATACTTTGGCATCAACAGAAGAATTTCTGCTCCTTTGGTACCTCTGACTTGGAGGGATGCACCAACTAACAGAATGGCCGACTCGTTTTTGCCTATGCATCTAGTTCTGAAAATACCACCTGAAAGTCCATCATGGAAAAGACAAGAAGGAACCATTCCAAGATTCCAGTGACATCAGGTTGAACCACAAAGTTGTAAGGTAAATATAGACTAAGATCCTATTTCTCCTGCTAGCTGTTCTCACAAATACATAAATTGGTAAACTTTCAGCTAGATTTCTTATCAGTTTAGGTATTTTCATACGTTCTCAAGAGACCTTATAGATACTAAGAGGAGAAGTCTTCTTTATTTCAGTCTAATGGCAACTACTCCAAATAATGAGAGCCTTCCTCTTCTCTTAAGCCATATGTTTAGTACCTTATTATGTTGCATACAATTTTATTCTTCAACTGGCAAGTTTTACTGCATTAGTTTGTCTGCAAGACCTATGAATAATTCTTAGGCATTGAAACATTTTCCTCTCCAGATTTTCTGTTTGTTAGTGTAAAACACCTTACTTAAGGTGGTTAATAATTCGGTTTAGTAGGTTAACTCTTTGTATATGCAAGAGCCATTGGCAAATAATTCCGGATATTTAAGAACACTCTATGGAAATGTTAGCACATTCAGATTGCTGTGATTCACAAAAATAGGTTGGTTTTAATCAGATCCATAAAGCACTACTGTTGTGATAAATAAGGGAAACTGCCACTGTAACTGCAGTTTTTCTGTATGCAGTCGGGTGCTCGCTATTCCTTACATTTATGAATTTTGTAGTCAACAACAGAACAGAAATTCTGTAGTGTGTGGTGGCTTTCTACAGGTTTTTTATCCTGAAAGTGCGTTTTGTGCTGCAACATCAGCATTGGGCACAAGGTAAATGGAAATCTTTCATCTTGGACACACAGACAAACAAGGTATTGTCTTGTCTCATTTGCCAAAGAAACTGAGAAGAAGTGAAGACTCAGACAGGAAGGAGGAGACCCAAGGAAAGCTTGTGAGTGCACAGCAGTTTGATTCCTAAGGCAGCACTTTTTGAGTGATTTATGTGGGTATCTTTAATTTGGGAAAGCTTAAAGCAGAATACAAAGTGTTTTCAGAACGTAAAAAAGGGAAAGTGTGAGAAGGCTGCTTCTGTTTGCTTCTCACTCCTGACGCATTTCATGAGCTGGGTAGGCCACCACCTCCTGTCTTTCTCTAGGTGGAACTCTCATCGTGGTATATGGGGGCCTGAGCGCGAGCAGTGCTGTAGTCTGAGGGTTTTTCTTTGTGGGATCCAGAAGGTTTGTATATGGAGCTTATATAAGGTTTTATATATATACTCTCATTAACACATCATGTATGTAATGAGAGAGGGAGAATATATAAAAAAATATAGAGATATGCATAAATCCTTGCCTTCTGTATTGTGGTGCTTTTTATTAAAAAATGTGCACAATGACTTAAATTCAAAGGATGAGAAATACAGCATAGCCCCTGTCCATCTAATTGCAACAGCATCAAAAATGTTTCTTAATAGAAAATAGCAAGCCTAAAATATATTTCAAATACCAAGTCTATTGAGTTTTTCAGAATTAGACCATAAAACTACTTGTACAACTCTCCCCACATTCATGCCTCAGACCTGTATGCATGCATACCACCAGAACTCCTTGGTGTTTCAGTGATCCCTAGAAAGGTCTGGTAAAATATGCTGATGAAAAGCAAACTTCTTGTTTGTCAGATACACATAGCTATATAAGTACTTTGCTGGTATGTCTGAAAAACATTTGACAAGCTGACTGCTTGAATTAAAGCTAAAATGGAAGAGGAGCTGACTCAGTCCCCAGGAGAGCAAAGCACTCTTAATATTTTAAGTTTTCATACTCCTTTCAGCTAGATCACCAGGAGCTTTGTTTGTGTACACAAAACTATAGCTGGTTGTTGATATAGGTGACAATTCTTTATTCTTGCAAATGCAGTTATGAGCACTTAAAGAATGTTAACAATGGTGTCTGGAATTATATATATTTCCTGTTACTTGAATTCATGCTCTTTTATGTTCCTCAAGTAAAATTGTTCATACTCTATACATTTTTATAAACTCAGATTGAGATCCAAAAAAATCCACACAGTAATTTGCTTGTAAAAATTATTTGGCGATGTAGAACTTTGCTTCCTCCAGCTGTAAAGTGAGTCATGCTGCCGTGCATAGTTTTTCTTGGGTGAATTTTCCTGTTATTGAAACAGCAACAACAACAACAGCAAAATCCTTGGCACATAAAATTCCAGGGTGTCCTGTGAAAGTAGAGTAGCACAGTCATGTAGGACTTCAGAAAGGACAGGTAGATTAGAGGCTACGGGAACCAGCTGACAAAAAGTCTGAATAGATTTGCCCCAGTATATGCTGATATTTTAAATGGTCCCCTGAAAGAAAATATGCTTTTCCCTTTTTAAGGATTCCTTAAGTTTCAGTCTGTACCCTGGGTTCTTTCATGTGACATAGGCTCAAATAACGTTGAAGCATCTGTCCCTGCTCCTTCACCATTTTCTGAATGAGATCCATTGGTTTATTTTTCAAAAAATAAGGGCTTTGTTTCTTTATATGCTCTATTTTGACTAAATTCACAGAGTCCCTTAATCTTTCTGCCTCCCATCTGCTCTAATTTTTCCTTTGATTGTAAATTTTATGGACCAAACATTCTACCAGTGTAAATTAATGAAGTCTTATTGAATTCAATGGAATAACTCTGGTTTACAGCAGCTGAGGATTTGATGTTACGTCTTAAATAAATATGTAAATGCAAATCAAGATGCTGCTATTGGCTATGCCATATCCCAAGAATGCTGTTAAAGTTATTTATTTTTCCCATGTCTGTTGTTGCATGGGGTTTTTTTCATTGTTTCAGCCAGTATAATCTATAGATTCTTCTCCTTTATTTGCCTTATTTTCAGAATATGCAAATTAGGAGTAATATTCTTTTTGTCATGCTATTTTTCTCTGTAGTAAATTGTATCTCTAGATGCTTGCTTCCCATCATAAAATTGGTGGGATTAATCATCTTCTGGGAAGGTGTAGAATATCTCCATCATCTCTAAAGGAAACATAGGTGATTAATTTCAACAGGATAGGGAAAGTTAAGTTAAGTAAATTATGCCTGTAGTGACTATCTACCTTTACTGACTTTGTCAAATGGGTCTTCTTTGGGTATATATTGATACTTCTAAACTCAGAGGAAGGAACTCAGTGGTTTTAATTTTCAATGATACGCAACAGAAAAGAAGGTATAATGTGTGTTTTATGATTCTATTATTCTGAAACTGTATCTTTACCATCAGGCCTATGAAAGGTACAATTCAATCTGCATCATTGGTTCCCATTTCTTTGGCTAATCTCTGTTTATAGGTGCTTGAGAACATTTTGCACTGTCAGAGATGTACCTGAACAACTGGGCTAAGGCTCGTGTCTTGTCTACAGTATTCTATTTGCTTAAATTATAGTCTTCTTTATATTTTAAAATAGAATATTAAGGAGAATTATTTCAGCTGTGGCTTGATACCTAAATCTTCAGACTCGCACTCATGCATTTTCTTTTACTGTCTGATAGTCTGTTACAGGGCTGTCCCATTCCAGGTTTGCCATTAGGTACTAACGTAAACTGTGATTATTTCTAATAACATGTAAGGAAGGCTCAAAATAATGGAATCTGGAAAGGTCAGTAGCAGAGAAAAGTTCCCATACATAAGGCATTTTCAGACAAGAAATGGAAGGCATGAAGTGGCAGCCCTGTAAATAGGAACATAATTAAAAGTACAGATGGAAAAAATAAGGGAAAGTAGGTCAGGAATGATACTACTGATGCAGCCAGAGAATAACTGATGCGTGTACTACTGGCTCTGTCATTTCCATGAAGAGTTTTATCCTACAAAGCCAGCAAAAAATAGAGTTGAAAGTATAAGTAGCATTGAGTGGTTTGGAGCATGTTTGCATTTCAGAGAGATAAACAAGGACAATGTGTGTCTGCAGTCAAGAGTTTGAAACTGCAATGAGAAAAAATCTAGAGTCTAACTTGTTGGACACTATTGTCCCCCTCTTTTTAATCATTCACTTTCCAATATATATAATGCAAAAGTGTAGTTGGATTGGCGCTTGATCCCAAATAGCTGACCTGGCACTCTGTAAAATGGATCTTTTTAGGATGGTCTCCTTAGAAAATGCTGTTAAAGATTTTGAAAATCTTTTCCTCAAAGCCATTGTTGGTTTCTGTTTTTAGTTAGGACAGACAGGGATGACTCATGGGTGTTAAATTGGGCTTAAGGTTGTAATTTTAAACCTCGCTCTCCGGTTTGTAAGTGCTCAGATTCTGTGCAGGAATTCAGACCTGCTGCTATTTAGGGGTTATTTCTATTCACAGAGTATTTTTGTTTCAAAAGACGGCATCAGTCAGGGCATTGTGTTGAGTGGACATACGTCAGTTTGAAAGTGTCCTAATCTGCACATTCACCACTTGAAATGTTCCAGTAGTTCTAATTTAAATTGCTCTCCATGTGCATTCGGATGCTGTTACTTGTGATGTCCTGTCTCTGATAGACGTTTGCTTAACCTTTGGGTGGTGGATATTAAGACTAAGACAGTTCTTTCTCTTTATGCTTGAGGTTGCTTTGAGCTACTTCAATAATGTAAAATGGTGATAAATTTTTTTGGGACAAATCTTGGGCCTACAGGGAAATATGTTTCCACAGGGAAATATGTTGAAGGGTAGTGTTTGCCCAATATGAGCAGTAAATAAGAGGTGGTCAATGGTATCAGAAAAATCACAAAAAATAGCACTGTAATGTTGCAAAGGCTAATGTGCTTCTAAAAATGTCTAGATAACATCTGTAGATATGTGAGCTGTTTGGATAATTTATGTTCAGCCAAGAAACGTTTATTAATTCTGAATACATTATTCACTATGAATAATTCCCATCACCACTATTCTGTTGCAGCAGTCATTTAAACTTAATAGTGTGGTTTTTTTTTTTTTTAATTAAGTTTTTATTTATTATCTGATTTTAAGCAGCACTGAACTCATGTTTCCATCACTTGAGAAATATTTTTCATTCTGAAATTCAGGTGTTCTATCTTTTCTTTTGCAGCTCCCCCTCCCCATTTCTGATCAATACGCTTTGTTTCTTCCTGAACTCATTATTTTAATGCTCTACTAATTGTCAGTCCAGATCATTTGATAAGTAGGCTTAAAATTGTTCAAAATCTATCAATGCTATAGCTCTGATTAGCACTTTAAAGTTCAATCATTGATTCTAACCCAAGTCTCCTCAATTACAGTGCCTGTCACTTCAGGTTGTCAGTTAAGTTTGTATCTATTATAAAGAAGTTAACTTTGAAAGACCTTTACATAGGCAATTTTTCGGTCCCATCTATTTTTTTTCTCAGTTGGTCATGAAGTTGAATTATTATAGGAGTCCTCCCTATATGGTCACTGACAACATAAGAATACGGTCTTCTCAGTAAGCATAGAATTCTTGGACATTTGTGTAGAAGAAAGTCTGCTTCTTATAAAATAATTTTAATTATCAGAGCCTTTGAAAGCTTCTTGAGACCCTGCCTGTGCCTTCTTAATTTCTTCTCACTGCAAGCTTTCTCTTTTTGTCACTAGTCAATTCTGTGTTTTCTACAAAGGATTTCTGTTAAATGTCCAGTGAAGAATGACATTTTTTTTGACTGTTCTGAACATTGTTTTTCAATGAATAGCAACAGCTGCTGAGAGAATTTGCCTGTTTAATCTTGAAAACAGTCTTTAAAGCCTATTTTTTATTCCCCCTTTGTCTTCCAGTCAGTAATAGTGCTTACAGTGGACCTATGCATATATGTGCATGTTTGTGTATATGCATATACATGCATGCCATTCATATATTGCTAGACAGAACAGACAGCTTTTATGGTTTTGACTCAGTATGACAGTGCTGAAATGTAACCCACAATTACTAATCAGACTTATTTTTAGGAGCTAGAAACAAGACTGGTCATTCTGACCAATTCACATATTTCTGTTATAAGCAGTAACATGGAAGGTAGAAATTATTTACTGAATTTTTCTTCTCATCATTCTTTAATCATTAAGTCCTCATAATTAAGTCCTAAAATATGGATTTGATATTCTCTAAGTTCAAATTTCTGTGTAAATAATTGCTAGAATAATCTATAGAAAAAAATTATAATCATCAACAAAAAGCAATTAATTGATTGATTGCTTTTGTTTAAGTTTATTTCTTAAGGCAAGGAAGTAGCACTGTTGTAATCTAGTCTCAAATACATGTAAAGCAAAACTATATGTAAAACTCAATTGTATAAAAAAGACAAACGTAATGAAGCACTGGTAAAAATAAGCAAGAAAAAGGAAAGATAATTTGTGTGATTTTCAAAAAATTGTTGATGTGCAGGACATGAAAACTACATAGGCCTAACATCTCATTAGTGGTTTTCTTTGGTACCAAATGGAGCTCTTGTGAAAATTATTGTCATGAGATTAGTCTGAGAATAGTAAACCTGAAGGTTTCTCATTCCCTGCCATAATATACTAAAGAATTACTTTACAAAAAAGTAGTTATGTGGTGTAAAGTTGACCTGCTCCCCATTTCTTCCCCTTTTCTTCCCACCCATACTGAGAGAAGAAACATTGCATTCCCCTGATAAATGGAAAAAGGAGGTGAAAGGTGTCATGAAGGCAATGAAAACATATTATTGAGTAGACAACTTACAAAAGCAAATAGCTCCTAAACCTATGGACTAAGATATAACTCTTATCCTTCTCTTACATCTCAGTCACCCGTTCCCAGCCTCATTACATTTTCCCGATTTTCAAATGTAGGTAAGTTAAGGAACCTGACTTGCTTGGTTCACACACTATATATTCACCTCCATGGTGCTTCTGATTGAAACAATATTGATAACAAAACAAATAGAAATCATAGCACAAAAATGAAGAGAGTGTTCCAACTGTTCTTTGTGACCTTTCCATGTCTTGACATACTTTGAGCTGCATCTTCCTCCCTGTGAGCTCACCTAATCTCAAGGAAGGCATCTGGAGTCAAAGCTAAGGGCCTGGCTCTGCCTACGAGAGCAGAGATGTTTATCAACAGAGAGTGAAGCACAGTGCAAATTCTGAGCTTGAAACGGGGATCAAACAATAATTCTCTACATGGTCCTTTCTGCTGGTCTTGGTGCCCGAGGGCAGCTTGAAAATTAGATTTCCTGCCAATACAACTGCACAGCCCCATCCCTTTGGTTTTAAAATTTGGTTTGTGCTCTGTTCAACACAAGATGAAGATAGCTTTTAAGAAGATGAAGGTAGCTTTTAAGCTTGAAGGCTTTGTTTATATTTGCATCATCAAGGCTGACTTCCTAAAACACCAGTTCAAAGCAATGCTATAAAAGAAGGTTGGTTTTTTTTCAATTTGATAGAAATTGTGTCCCCATTGTGCATCATCTTGAAAATGAAAGCTCTTACTCTTTGAATACAAAAGGAACACAACCAAACCAAAATCAAACATTTACAACTTGTCTCAAATGAACTCAAAACAATCAAAAATGCACTTTGTCAATCAGGGTGTCATTTGTGTTATCTTTTGAAACACAAGGGAGATGACTGATAAAACAGCAATATGGATGCTGGTGAGTTTCTTTTGAGTTTTTTGGGGAGGCAGATGGGAGGATGTTTAGTTTTTTTATTTTGGCAGATTTTGTATGTTTTTTAGTTAAAGCTCTCAACTGAGGTTCCGCAGGTTAGGATTTGGATCCTAATTAACTGCAGACCAGGATACTTCATTTCAGTCTGCAGTTTCAAAGTTATTTGGTACCTAAATTCCTCTGACATCAATCAGTGGACATGGCAATTCATCAAGGTTTTGTGTACCACATTATCCATTCAGACAATGGAGGCATTTATGTTTGCTTCTTCACAGCTCTTCTCTCTCCTGTATATACCTGAGCTCCTTAGGCAGAAGTCTGTCGTGGTGGGTTTGTGCAATATCCAAGTATAACATGCCTCATTCTTAGTTGCAGTCTCTAAATGCTACAGTCATATTCAGAATTATATCAGTAGGTATAACACCAGCTTTATATTTACATATTACTTTATTTGTAGAAGCAGAATAAGTAGGTGATTTAGCAAAAATGGATGGCCGTTTGTTTTTTTCCCCTGTTTCGTGTTACCACTACAGATAGCTGATTAGTCCCTAAATGGCTGTTTTCCATCCATCCTTGATCTGATTCCTTATGCAAATACCCCAACTTCATGGATCCAAATATGCAATCATCGTCATCTCTCATTTTTTGCTTATGAACTATGTCCACTTGAGTTACTTTCTCTCTGGAAACATTTCCATAGTTCTTGAAAACAAATTATGACTTGTGTCTTACAATTATTCACATCACAGTATAAATTCAAGTATCTCTCCTGTATGATAGTTAAAATATGAGACCTTTTTATACACTCCAGGAAACATAACTTGAAATGGTTTGGGCTTTTTTTGTTTGTTTGTTTTTCAGTGTATGGATCTAAATCTGATGTTTCAGGACTTGATATTTTGCTCAGAATTAATCCTTGTGCTCTTCCCTTGAAGTAAGAACTTCCTCCAAAGTTTTATAATTTAGTAGACACCTAAATCACAGAAGCAGAAGCTATCATTAACTAATAGATTACTACATTTGTATAAAATGAATTTTTTTTTTAATTTATTTTCTACAGCAGATATGCAGGTCATGAATTACTTGTGCACTGGGACTATCAGTAAGTAATTCACCATACATACTGAGGAAAGGTATCTTAAATGCTACATTCCACACAAATATCCATAATGAAGCTCATTCTCTTTGCCCTTCAGTATTTTCAGAGTTTATCTCGATCCCTGTCAAGTATCTCAGAAGAAGCACAAAGCAAGCAATTCACACTGAAATCAGGAGTCAGAATTAGGGAATTTAAGATCTGTCATGCAGACTACAGTTGAAATAAAAATATTACAGAATGTGTATGGCTAAAATTAAGTTGTTAAATTCTTATTTATATATTTAAATATGTGACTTCTTATTTTCAAGAAAGCAGCAGTCTTAGATGCCTGTATTTAAAGCGTAACACTTCTTATGTACAGTGCTACATATGCACATTCTGTATTGTCTGCTGAGTATATACACTACCCTCGCTGCTGTATGGAGGCTTCTGCTTTCCAGAGAGCTCAATCATTGTAGGATGGACTTGACAAATGAAAGCCTCCTATTTTCCAGGTGCATGTTACAGAACAGATAACAAAGGACGCAGAGCTGAGTTCATTCCTGTCTTTCCTCTGTTTGAACAGAGGGTTAGGGCTACCTGGCAGGGCTGCAGCGACTCCAGCTCATGTACATTGCCCAAGATCATTTTAAAAGAGCTGGTTCAGGTACTCCTGGCAGCATAGCCACGGCAACACAGAGTTTAGCCCAGCCTAATTGCCCAAATATTTGCACAGCTTCTCAGGGGGGCTTTATAGCCTGTGCTGAACTACTACGCCTTCCCTCACCCGAGCTAGCGGATTTAAAGGTGGTTCAGAGGGGTACACACAAGCTGCAGTCCCACCTTTGGCAGCAGAGTGGGTGTATACTCTGTTTGAGATGGGTCAATCGGACTCAACTGTAGGAGTTGGATAGCCTGGGTAACAACAAAGCTACAGGTCAAACTCAAACGGATAGGCTGCCATTATATAAATCAATAGTACGCCCCACTGTGGCTACTGCCTTCTCTAACAGTCCTTAAAAAGAAAGGAAAGCAAACCAGACAAAAGCACTAGGAATGGAGGGGATTGAAAAATAGACATTAAAAACATGAGAAAATGCCCTGTGTGAAGAAAGATTGAAAATCCCAGGACCATGCAGTTCAAGCGAAGACAGACTGTCTCCGCGGGTGATAGAATCAGGAGTAATGAGTGATATGTAGAACATAAATCAGATGTTCTTATTAATCATCTCTCAGGATGATGGTTTATGCTATTACCACCTCTGAAATAGTTTCAGGCCTGCATGTCTCCTGGGATCACGTAGCAGGGGATGTTATATGAGCACAGTTACAAATACTTTTTCCAATCTGTAGATTTCAACACTTTTTGTTTATTTTTATCCTTGTCTGAAGATACCGGCTGCTTCAATTTCACAGCAATATACACTGCAGCCCAAACAGCTTTGAACTCAGACATTGCACAAGTTTGACTGCTCAAAACAACCTTCTTGATAATCTCAGGTTTATGTTTCTGCATCTTGCTTTAGATGAACTGATATTTTTTGTTGAATAAGTCTTTGATAATCTAGTATGTAAACTGATGCCTTGGATACATAAGTGTGACAATGCATTCAAGAAACTACAAGAAAGAGGCAATTTGCATTTTCATGCAACTTTCCTTTCTTGCAATGAAATCTTGAAGTAGTTAAAGGTCATCAGCAAAGTGACCATTATACATACATCACCTCATTGCAGATTTCTCCAGTTATTATTTCTCTTGCGAAATGTCTACCGTGGAACTGATGAAGACTCACACCATTGGTTTCTTGAGTTTCTTTAAACTTGATTTTGAGTTTTCAAATTGTGAAGACAAAGCAGAATCAAACCCCTCAGTTAAAAGGGAGGGGGGAATCATTTACAAGCAAAGGAACAGTCTGAATCTTCATGGAAGTCTGAATCTTTCAAAGAATAGGAGTTGCGAGTCTGAAGGTCAGTAGTGAATATTCTCTGTGTTTTCGTGTGGGTAATTATGATTGTTATTAACAACATTGACTTTTTGAGGAGAGGGACAGGTTGTTGCTCCAGAAAGCTTATTCTGAGCAGGAGCAAATATTACAGTTGATTTTTCAGAATTTTGAAGGGCAGCTTGGATTTGGGGGATCCTTGGTTTAACTTTGATGAATAAGCAAGATCAATTTTTAAATCTAAAAAAATCTTGGTGAAGTAATAATAATTTTTCAGATCAATTTCACATACTGTTTTTGTTTATAAGTGAGATATATGGGAAAGAACATGAGCTTCAACAGCTATCAGCAAGTTTATTACTAAGTTCCTGAGGGTTCATAAGGAAAATTCCACTGCTATCACAGGGAACTTAAAATCTGACAGCTGAATATGGGTCCTGTATTTGACCTGCCCCTTTCTCTTTCAATTTGATAGTTTGACATCTGCATCAAGCTAGATCTGGCTTCAGTGCTTTGAAAAATGTTGATAATTATTCATTTTTTTTCCCCCACCATTATTTTGTCTTCAGTGACAGCGTGCCACTCCATGTACAACTGAGCAGAACTATATCTCTAGGATTTTCTTCTGTATCCCTTGGCAGAATAGTGGTTTGTACCTCTGCGGATTTCTGAATTTGCACGGAGTTTGTTGGGGTTTTGATTATATCCTCTGTCCCCTACGGACAGCTCTGACTGTAGCTGTATACAGCTTGCAAAGAGAATTTGAGGAGCTTCTTTGGTGCTTCTTTGGTTCCTCATGGGAGTGAGTGAGCGAGCACATTGTAATGGCTGCATAATTGTTGCTTTTGGACAGGTTTATGGGTTGCTGATTGATTTAAGTAAGACAGTTTCTGAAGGCTGTTGTAGAGCACACATAGAGGTTATGGGGAGGTACTGTTTTTCCAGTGCTACCTGAAATTGAAGCCAGCACACTTTCATCTTAAACTACTGTCCCTGCTATGCAGGACTTGGCTTCTGTCTCCTTGAGTGCCCATGCTGTCTTGCAGTATCTCATTGCAGGTATAATGTCAGCTACCAGTGGCCTAGAAAAAGAGTACCAAACATTGAATTGTTAGTGGCAACTATGCATGAATCATTCTTCAATATGATTAGGGATAGAGTACAAATCTTAAAATGGTCACTGTGCCTTGTGATTTGTGCAACACAGGTTATGAAAAAATATTGCATAGAAAGGTATGTGATGTCATGCAAGGTCTTCTATGCAAAGTGGATAAAGTAGAAAGAAATTATCCAGGTCGGGGATTGTTACCATCAGGAAATGATTCAGCTAATAGTTGAAAAATGTTCTTCTAGATAACATAAATGCTTTTTATTCACACAAGATAATGAATTATTGTAGTAGGTTGTCTTTTATAAGATTTTTATAGGAGGCAGTTCAATCCAGGGAATGTTCTTTTCCATATGAGACAATGTGAATTCAAAGCAGTGTACCCCCCAAAAGGTGACATCTGTGAGTACTCAAGCTATTGCTAGTGCAGTTAGGTTTCCATTAGTTGTTAGCTTGAAAATCTGTCATAATAGTGAACTGGAAAGCTCAAATAAAAATTGAATTAGTTCTACATTTCTGTTCTTGAAGATGTCTATTGACCAGGCTTTCAGGGTATGTGATACAGAATTTTTAAAAAAAATTTATAATAAAAGTTGTTTTCCTTCCCACATCTATAAAAAATTACACAGCATTTTTATCTCACTAAAATATATATCAAAATGTACTATTTTGTGGTATCTCTAGTACCATGGATTGTAAAGATTTTTTTCCCTGAGAGCTGACAATGATGTTTGACAAGAAATCTGCACTGAACGAGAAAGTACCAGTAATATTCAGTAAAGAAAAAGGATTGAAGAGAGATGAGTGGGTGTAAAAGGTGAGACACATTTGTGTACTAAACCTGCTGTAAGTGGTAGGAGTGAACACACAGCTCTGCAATTAACCACTTTGAAATCAGATTTGAGATTACTGAATAAAAGAGGTCTGGATGCTAAATATTTGAATATAGGAAATACATAAACATGAATTTTTTTGTAAGAAGTAGAATGCATCAGGACTACTATTGCTGCACATGATTTTAATTTTACAATAGGTACAAAATGAGAAGAGATGGGGATGGTGACTGCAACTGCACTTTGAATATCCAACTTCAGGTACAAAAATTATTCTGTGCTGTAGACAGAGCTAGGAATGAGAGTTCATTTTGTTGTATGAAATCTTAAGTGCAATCAAAAGGTAATTTTGTGAAGACACTTTTTTCCCCCCACATCTGTAAAAAACAAGGAAACGAAACCTGCTGTAAGTGGTAGGAGTGAACACACAGCTCTGCAATTAACCACTTTGAAATCAGATTTGAGATTACTGAATAAAAGAGGTCTGGATGCTAAATATTTGAATATAGGAAATACATAAACATGAATTTTTTTGTAAGAAGTAGAATGCATCAGGACTACTATTGCTGCACATGATTTTAATTTTACAATAGGTACAAAATGAGAAGAGATGGGGATGGTGACTGCAACTGCACTTTGAATATCCAACTTCAGGTACAAAAATTATTCTGTGCTGTAGACAGAGCTAGGAATGAGAGTTCATTTTGTTGTATGAAATCTTAAGTGCAATCAAAAGGTAATTTTGTGAAGACACTTTTTTCCCCCCACATTTGTAAAAAACAAGGAAACGCGAGAGTTGAAATATAAACAGATTTAATAGGATAAGACTAGACAATTGTTGCTCAATTGAGCAACACTAGATAGTGTTGCTCAAAGCAGGATTACTTCCTTATCCTTGAACAATATTATTCTGTCATTTGATGGGAGACGTTTTCCTTTGGCAGTCAGTTTCGGGGGGCTGGGGAGCCAGGGGCCATGACACAGGCTGGCATTCACCCCCCCAACCCCATCCCCACAAGGCCCAGCCAGGGGACTGACACGAGACCTGATGGTGGCCACAGGGATGAGACCAGGACAGTGCCTGGCTGGAAAACCATGCTGGTGGTTTGGGGTGGGGAGGGAGGTGGCTGTGATGTGGCACAGGCCAGGAAAGGTGGCTGAGCTTAAAGCAGCCCTGAAAGGGGTGAGGCTCTGCAGGGGCTTCTCACAGCCCGCTGCCACCCAGCTCCCTCCCAGCTGCCAGGCAGGTAAATTCCTGAAGCTTCTTGAGCTCCTTGGCTCAAGTCAGTGACTTGAGTTCTAATCTGAGTTTGGAGTCACACCTGCTTTGGGGTAGAAACTGATCTCAGCCATTGGTTCTGGCATATGCTTTAATCATATTGCATGGGCATCATTTTTGGCTGTTGACCATGTGGAACCATCTGGTGTTATTAATTAATGCTAGGGTATTTGTGGCCATTTGCTGATGTCACAGTGCTGCTCTTGAATATTTCTAACTGGTTGTGATAGTCAAGCCTTGAGCAATTGTTTATTTTTTAAAATCTAGGGCTCTCCCTTATATATTTGTCTATAAATATCTGGTTATATTTTATATGATATATTAAAATCAATAGGAAACCTGCAATAAAAACACAATTGCAGTGTTTTCAGTATAATGATGATGTTCAGTTCTATGTTTACCTTGCATAGAGGCAAAAGCACACATAAATATCTCAGATTTATTTTACAAAGCTTTTGAACATGGTGAGGTTGAGATGATGGAGGTCTGATTCCTACCAGTATGAATCGTAGGAGTCTGTCAGAAGAGGTGACTCTGAATTCAGATGATTAAATGAATCAATTACTTTAGTCTCCAGTATGTGTTCCTGAAGTCATGTACAATGGAGTGATAACGTTGATGTTGGAGATAACAGAAAGCATGTTCCCAGCCAATCTGTTAAATGCCTGAAGTTTTTTGTGAAGTTGACTGACTGGATTGATGAAGCTATTTCCAGGGACATTTTCACCTACTTCATGTATAAGAATGAGTTTCTTGTTTACTAAACTTGTTTATTAAGCAGTAGATAGTAAAGAGGGTTGTTCAGAAAAATTAGCATAGTAATTTAAATTCTAGTGAGTTTGACTTGCAAAGGAAGGAAGGTAACTGAGTGCATCTTACTCTTCTGCTGTTTGGGTCTAATAGACCGTTCTGTGTTTCTCCATTTTTTATATAAAGAAAGACAAAAGACAGTAGCTGTTCTTCTCCCACAGGTAGGTAAAGTTAGCCTTTCTCCATACACCTATAGATTTCTATCTAAACATACAAGCTTTTAATTTGTATTTATAAAGTACTTTAATTAAAGGTCTTGCATATATTTGCATGATTTATTACTATCTGAAATAAATATGTCATATTGCATAGATTCATCTGTGGTGATGGTAGGAAAAGTCCAGGTTTTATTTATGAGCAATGTTTCTCACTAGTTTTGCTGCTGGATAAACAATTCTGTCTTAAAGCCATGGGTGGTCTTCCTCTCTTCTCTTTGATTTCACTTTATTGTGATTTACTACAATTTTCAGTTAGTGGTTTTTTTGGTAAAAACTTCTCATGGTGGCATATATGAATCCAGATACAGCTTTCAGATATTCATTGTCCAAAAAGAAGGTGGCAGTTCTAATCATGGGTATAAGATATCAGGATGAATAGTGCTTTTAATTCTACATTCTTGCCATACTACTATGCCTTCCTACAGCAGCGCAGACCAAAGAAGGCTGTGTTGGAGAGACTGCAGTGTTGTGGATTCAGGGCTGCAGATGACATCAGAGAAAGCAGTAGGTTGTCACAGTCCTGCAGTTCCTCTGCTGGATGACAATAGATACCTACAGCACCAAAATCTTTGTGGTTCCAACCAAATAGACATCTCACCAACTATCTCTGGGCAACAGATTCCTCACTACAGTGAAGTATCTGAGAGGTTGCTGACAGGAATACACTTAAAATATCAAGATATATCAAAGACATTTTCTTGTGTTCTTTGTTCCTCAGCGAGCAGAACATATCCAACTGGCAATATCAAGGCAGCAATATTTCTACATTTGTTACTCCTTTTTTTTCTGTATATGCAAGTATTGACACTGAAGAAAGTCAGTACTGTAATTTTCCATTGAAAATACAGGTTTAGTGTTGCAAAATTTCTTATGTCTTTTCTTAGGATTCTGTGGGCAGATACATTCAGTGAAATCTGTTTCTCTAGTTGGACTGCAGCAGACTTTTAGTGCTTTCAATGATCTGTTTACAGAATTTAGAAGAGTATCTGGTTATTAGCCTCTCTGTCTTTTTGATGGTATCTGGGAAGCTGTGAGTACACTCGGTAATCCTTTTACATGATAGCATAGGAGCATAATGAATATCTGCTAGGAAAACTCCTAAGGTAAGTTCTGTTAGTGTTGACATTATATTTTGTCAATAAATATCTCCCAGCTGACTACAGGAGAAGTTAATGCCACAGATCAACACCCTATAGCAGATGAGATGGAATATTGCAGATTAGACCAGAATATGCATGTGTGTCATAAGTTTATGTTGAAATGATAGAGAAAATCCTCAGCTCCACAAGGCAAAATCTGCCCTGAAAACTCAAACGATGTATTGTTTCTTATATCTTCATGTTCCCCTCTTACCTGGTTTGAACAGTCAGTGGTATTTCCTCACTTCCCACCCACCGTTGGAAGATACTAGTAAATGTGAGGAAGGCTCCTAGTTAAGAGCACTCAGGAGCACAGATGTTCTACCCTGGTGCCTGGATCCAGTATCTGGCATCATTAACAGCCTAAATCCCATAGCAGATATAACAGAATTATATTCAGCCCTATAACTCACAATGGGCCCAAACATTGATTTGCTACTGTATAGTCAACATAGCTATCAGCTATGACAGAGATTTGCTATCAGCTCAAAACAGAAATACTTAATGGTATTCCATCCTGTCTGCCCAGTTCAGCCTTGGGGTCAGCAGTTCTGTTTGGTTTTTTAAGCTTATCCTAATCACAAATCATTCTTCCCAAATAATGGAAGGTAATACGGAGAAGCAAGCATCTGAGGACCTGTGGTTCCAGTGTATGCTCTGGATGGGAAAGGAAAGTAACTGTAAGGAGGAGACCTTTGTAGGGGGGTAGTCTTTCCCAGTCTGAGACATGCAAAGTCCTTTAGAAGCTCTCAATGTGCAGGGGTAAATGAAGGTGCTTATGCTTCTTTTGGAGCAGATAGATCCTTACACCGGCTATGAACAGATACTGATGTTCTCATTGTAATGCAAGATATTTTTAGGCATTGTAAAACATCATCTGCATACCATGTGCTTTTGAATACTTTGGGCAAGTCAGCCTGCTGGCCTGTTTATCTGTTCTTTACGGCATTCTAAAGGGTATGCTGAAGTATTCTAGTTAGGTATTTTTTAGACTGAAAAAGCCATTAAAACTGCAGAAATTCAATGGGTGAGGGATGGATAAAGCACCAAGAAAGGAAACTCTTCTAAACAAAAGAGGCATGCTTGTGTTTATAATGCTAAGGAATAATAAAATTGTCTGAAATGAAAGCTTATTTGGCAAGAGTAAGTTATGAGGCTCATTGCCTGCAGGTCATTAAAGATCCATCATCGAGGTTGTAGGCTCAGGTCCTTCAATATTTCAGAAAGACAGAATACAAGAGGGAAACAAAGCCTAGTAATATTCATTAGATGTGTATAATTAAAAGAGTAAAGTGAATGAATCTATTATGGCTTGCATTACAGCAGAGAACGACTAATGGCCAAAATCAGAGATTAGCCTGAAGGAGTCTAAACTGTTGTAATTTACAGTTTACATAAAATCTTCCCTGAAGGACTGATCCATTGTTCATTTAGAAACCTTTTATTCTAGCTGTGCAGAGAAGATCTTAATTCTGGACATGGAGCATCTTTGTTGGCTCTGAGTTCCCCCTAATGAAGCTTGTGGTACAGAAGTCAGAACAGAAATTTCTGGATCATTGCTTCCTGAACCCTAGCCTTGGAAGTTGAGCTTGTGTCAGAGACAATTCCAAAGGCACGTGTGCATCTTGGCTCATCGACAGGGCCAAATATTGCCATTTGTCACTCTTGGAAATAATGAAACAATGAATGCTGAATTAAAATTTAAATTAGTTTTTAATAGTGAAATGATCAATATCTACCAAATAAACAGAATTGGGGGGGGGGGGGGGGGCGGAACCTTCCAACAACG